>NC_137582.1:38527958-38687958 GCF_963210335.1 Falco punctatus
TGTATTCCACATTGTATATCTTTTTGTTGACCAAGAGCAAGGAATTAGCACGTCCTTTATAGATTCTTTAAGTCGAGACAAAAGTCCTACAAGCTCATGTGACAGGGCATATTTCTGCCCATACCTCAATTGCACAGGCAGTGTGTAAGCTCCAGGTACCGGATGGATTCACACTGTATATATGTACATATATGTATGTATTTTCCACTAATTGACTTTCATCCTGATCAGCCAGAGAGGGAAACAGGATTAAGGCATTTGATGCTACCTGTGTTTCTATGAGTGCTGTGTTTTCTGTCTGCATTGATCTCTGTGGCTGGCCACTTATATACGTGCATTGTGTGTATGCATACTTTGCTTGTAGTAAATATGTGCTCAGCTTGCTGCTGGCTGGGCCTGGGGAAAACAGCTGCAGCAGCTTCACCACTATTGAGTGAATCACCATATCCAAAGTTTCTTTGCCTACAAAACCAAAAAAACAAACCCCAAGAGGTTTACACAAAACATACACTCATCAATCAGAATAAACTTCTTCAAGGGATTATTAACTATTTAAGTACATCTGAGGAGAGCTAATTAAAATCTCTATAAATGAAAATAATTTTTGTAAGAAGTACAATAGTCCAAATCAATGTAGAACTGAGAAAAATCAACTGTGATCTGCTGTATAACTTTGTAAGAAAAATAAAGACTGTGGGATGCCACAATGAGGCAACCTCCATTCTGTTGTGTTGCATCTTTTTTCAAGGACTCCACAATTAGTTACAAAAAGGGAAAGAAACCTATATCTCAAATCCACAAGGAGTGTTTCCAGAATCTTGGTGTCAAGAGATTATATCTGCCATTGAGGCAATTTTGTTGCTGTCCTGCCGCTAAGTAAAAGAAGTGTGAAAGAAAAGATGTGAAAGAAAAAGCAAAACTAGAAATAGGCTCCTTGCTCATCCTATTTACTAACTTAGCTGGCTGAAACCAAGCCAGACCTCCAGCACTCTGATCCTCCTTCTAAAGCAAACTGCCCAAAACGAGTAAATTGAAAAGTCCAGCAGTAGGCATAGCATTAGAGATATGGGCATTTCTGACATATTTCTTCACATTCATCCATTTTGTCTGCAATACATAATAGCTATGACATTTATGATGAAAGGTTTTAAATGGGTATATGAGCAAGGATGAAAAAAAAGGAGGAGAAAGACTATATAAAAGCTAGGAATTATAGCTGTTATCTGCTTCTTGATGAGGAGACAAAAAAGCAAAAATATTTACATTCATATTTGGACCTTCTCTGACAATCTGTCAGGTCCATCACATTGAGCAAAAGAAGTTGGTAACATGCTTTGCAGTCCTAATTCCCTCAACAATCAAAATTATTTGCTTTGCTTTTTTCTCACAGAAGGGCAAAGGTCTGCAATTTTGTCCTGGCAGGGAGATGGGACACTGCTGAGAAATACATATAGACATAGACATGTGACTACACTTGCATTAATATTGTCACATACAGCTTGTCACCCTCTCAGCTCCATTGCAGAGATGTGGTCATTTTTTTCCCCACAAATATGTAGGAGACATTTGTCCTGTATACAGATCCCTACAAGCCACTGTATCTTTGCTGCCCCATTTTTAACAAGGGTATGTAAAAAGAATTAAAACCCCAAAACTAAGGACAGAATCAAAGTTTCCTGTTTTAAGACAATAATAGAAAAGGTTCATTTGACTGACTATATCACAAGATATTAATTCCTTTACCAGCAAATTCATATTTCATAGCCAAATTACAAAGTTCTGCAATACTAGAGGAAAACCATAAAAATGATCATTTAGATGGAGAAAATAATAATCCATGTTATACACCATTCAGAGTCTTGTATTCTTACACATAATAATGTATCTTGAATTGTTGCATATATATTACATGTACATTCCATACAGCAACCAAATGTACAAAATATTTGAGAATTCTTGCATCAGATTTTGAAAAGATTCTTTTCTAGCACTCTCCTCAGCTCCCACTACTCAGACCATACAAAAAAATGGCCAGAGGAAAGAACACCACTTAGTAAGCGGCAGGATATTGAAAGGAAGAACAATCCATGACACTAAGATCTCATTTATAAGATAGACAGTTGACTCACTTGCTCTCTCAAGTGTATTATTTTTTATTTTTAGTCAATCTATCATATGCCTAACAATGGAAAACAAAGTTTTTGGTGCCACTTAAATATTTTGGATGACCATAATATGAAAAAGTTGCCTGACAAAAGCAAAACAGTGGGTGCTCCTCACATACCCAAGAGGTATTATCACTTCTTGTTAATACAGCAGCACATAGGAGAAACTTAAAATAAATGACTGCTATCAGTTCCAAATGAAAACATAAGTAGGCCATACTGTTGAAAGTATCGCCATTCACAGCTGTAGCTTGTACCATGATTCAGTCAAGCCATTTAATTTCTGCAAACGTGTATTGAGAGTCCATCCAGAAGAAAAGAAGTGCTTGTTCCAAGAAATGTTCCAAGTATGTTTAAAAAAAACAAAGCAAAACTGAAAGGTTTCACAAGCTATAAAAAGGTTTAAGTTTTGAAGTGACACTTATACCAGCTGAAAACTAAAGTTAATGAATTTACACCTTTCACAACTGTCATTCTTTAGAGCAAGTGAAAATTTGGAGACATTATTATCTAGGCTATACTGCATACACATCATGTGTACACAAAACCAACTAGGCTGAGAAATTGCCCTGAAGATGTGTGTGCACTCAGGTAAATTCCTTTTCCCTGTTTTCTCAGTAAAGCACTTACCCAGAGGCTGACAACCTTGGATGGTGCAGTCTATGCATACTACTACATGTACTGGAGTAAATTTTCACAAATTTAATAATCCTAGTCGCTGTAGATTTTATTTATGAAAATAGTATTTTTCCTAATTTTCTGGTTCCTGTTAGTATTGTTATCTAATTAAAAATTATTAGGTATTTTCAATAGTGTTTAGAACATTTATTCCATCTATCCAGTTGCCAGACTGCAACAAGTAGATTTTTTCATTTCTATGAAATAAAACAAAATTGCTATCTTGCACTGAGGCCTCTATGCCTTAACCAAGTGCATCATGGGCAGCAGTAGTGCAAATTATTGCTCATTATTTAGACAATCTGCCACTAGCTTATCGTGATATGGTAGAGGTCCTGCGGGGTGAGATTGACAAAGATTGCCAAGAGCACTGTACATAATTCCAGTGACACATCACTAGTCCATTACTTACAGCAAAGGCATTATCAACTCATTTCACAGAGGGAAAGTAAGCTATACCAACTATTCTGTAAAATAATTCCAGCTTCACAGTTTTAATTATATTTTTAATTTTATTTTGGTATACATAAATGGATCTAAAAACTCTGAAATAAAATCCCGGTCCTTAAACTAATAACTTTGTAGACCTATTTTTAAAAAATCATTGAATTTAAATAGAGAGAAACATGCCATTCCCATATACCGCCACATTTTCTAGTCTTCAAGAGTAAACAAAGTCTACATCCATGTCTATTAATTTTACTTAGTATAAACATGAGCTACACAATGGCATATGTTCCTTTATAATAATTCTAGGTGTTAGGTCATAAAAATCATATGATCTTTTTACAGTGAACTAATCAAGAAAAAAGCAGTAGTTTTACTTAGAATTTTTCTTCCACCATGTATAAATATACTTCAGTGTAATTAATGCAGTTTTCACAGTAAAAAATAATTACAATAAATGCTTATTTAGGGTTCATACACAGTATCATTTTCAAAATACTTTGCATGTTGCATTTGATAGTTTTGTTATGAGATCTTTTGTCACTCCGACTTTGTGGCTGAGCTGTATTAAAGGTTTTACGTACCTTCTTTTCAAGTTCTTTGAAATCAGATTTAAAAGTGACAAAGGCATCATGCCAGTGAGCTTCCTCAGCTGTAAGCACATTCTGATTGTCCACTGAAGGCTGCCTGTGCTGCTGAACAAATGTCTTTTGGTCTTCCAGCTGTGTATTTAAATCAACAGAAAAGACATAGATAAGAATAAGTAAAGATCTATACGTGCTACAAAGAAGTTAACCTTTCTGTCATTCTGTATTGTTCCTTACCACTTAATACATATTTGCTTCTACCAAGGTATCTTATTGTTCCATTAACTCACACATTTATGCACCAGAGAAATCTTTTTGTAGTGAGCTTTTTACTAAATCTTTACCAAGCATTTCTTGATGTATTACAAAAGTATATTAGACTTATTATCATCATTTTGCAGTATTCCTACCTATAGTGTGTCAAAAAATCATTGCCAAAATATGTGTATCATCTACCATATTTTGATTTTCCATCACTGAAAGACAGACTTTCTAGAATGTGTTTTCCCATCAGGAAACAATTTTGAATTTTCTCTGAGAATATTTTTCACTTTAGTATTTCCAACTTCTATGTCTTCATATTTGTTCTTTCAAATTCCTTTCTACTATGCAAGAAAAGAAACTATTCTATGTGGCAATCTCCAGTCTGCAAAGGTCATTTATTATGAAGCTTACTGTATACGCCTAATTTTATATTGCATAATAAATCTTCAGCTACCCCTATATGTGACAACTCTGAAGGTTCAATCAGAGGTTGGATGTATCAATGTTTAATGTATCTCTTAATAAAAAATTAGCACAAGCCTTCAATGAAAATAAATGTTCTTGGTTTATGTGGTCTGCTTCACAGGGCTATTAAAATGATTTTTATTACTGTGTTAGTATTCATATAGGCATAATAACAAAGTTAACTATTAGGTTTAACACAGCAACACAGGCACTGAAACATGTTTGCCATCACAACGAAAATGTCCTCAGTCAAACCCTGGCAAGCTAAAAAGTACACCAGTACACCAAAATTCATTTCAAAGAAGAAAGAAATGTCTATTTATACAAAACAATCACTCACTTTAATATAACTCAGAAAAAATGTCATATTTTATTCTATATTATGGTGAAAAATGTGTGGTCAGCATGTTTTAAATAAGATAGTGACCAAAAAAGGACAATTATATAACTTAAATGTTGTATTTGACAAATTACTAAACCTTTGCTGAATACACAAGTGTGTTTCATTTTTGTGTAACAGAATCTGTTGTAAGGGTCTCTGATTTAATAAGCAACATTCTATTTTCAAAATAAATGGAATCAAGAAAAGAAAAAACAAGTAATTTTAGAATTCCTAGAAAAAAATCTTTATTTTTCTGTAGGTCAGTACACTAGTCAACATATATTGCTTAAGAAAGGATTTAAAGCCAAATATTTTAAAAGTACTCAGCTGCTTAATTTTGATTAAAAATATTTCTGCTCTTATTTGGATAATTAAAAATTGATTTATATTAATGTGAGTATTCTAACAGAATCTACTATGCAATGTTTACAAATTAACTTTCTTCTTTTGTACGTAAATTCATGATAGTATTTTGATGAAGAGATTACTTACATTCAGCTATTTAAGACAACAAAATTTCTCATGGTTTCACTTGTGCTGCAGTGAATTTACTGTAAATTCCACCAGTCTGACAGATTCAATCAGTTCGTTTGTTGAAATGACAGGTCGTATTTGAAGCACCAAATATTTCAAGAACCACTAAAGATATTAAAAGTGACAAAGAATGCAAAGAGCAAAAAGAAGCACATTCTGGTTGTAAAATAAAATTTCACAACCCCCAGCCCCGTCTGTGCATGTTGGAGTAAATATGTTCAGATGACATTATGATGAAATTCGCTAAATGAAAAAATCAACAAGATATTTTAAAGTTTACCATCAGCCTGATTAACCAAGCCTTTATATTTGCTGATCTTTTATGAACTCCAGAAATTATTCCTTGATTTAGTGTTAATCCAATAAATCAATTTATTCATTATTTTTTTGCAATAATTTATGTTTGCTATTTGGAATGTAAATTTTGCTCTCACTTTCAGAGAATAAGTAGTGTCTGTGGAACTCTTATCTGGGGCAGAATATGCACTGTGGACTGGTTGTAGCTATAATTGTATTTGTCTCAGGAGTCTGTCATGGGAAGATGCTGACATCCCAAGTAATCTAGCATAGCATCTAAACATCTATTTAGCTACTAGCTTCAAAAGGGTAATTTATCTTCAAAAATTATTGATGCACAATCTTAAGCATTAAGCAGTGTTTTTCATAATCAAGCTGTGTGTAGCTAACATATACTTGAGAACATATTTTGCGCATCCAAGTTTAAGAAATGCTGACATTTTTCAAATTAAATCTGAAAACAAATTCTAGCAAAATATTACATTATGGTTATCATTAACAAACACAGTTCTAAAACTTAATCTTTAAACTGTATCAAATTTTGTGGATTAAAAAGTACATTTCTCAGCTATGTTCACATTGTTCAAATTAAATAAGAATGCAGTGCTTCAATAAAATTTTCCCATGAAGAGAGTTTATTCTCAATGGAGTTGTCTAACAAAGGCTAATTTTACAGCTTTGATTGTTTTTTCTCTAAGACATTAAGCATTCTAAAAACCACAACTGAGCAAAAAGGAGATTGCAAATATTGTGACCATTTCTAAAAAAAGAATTACAAGTCTGGTAAATGGCATGCCAATTAGTAATATTTTGCAACAGGCTTTACTGGAAAAATTATGTTAACTTATTCTAAATAAGCATTCAAAATGCCCTGTAAAATCTAGAACACAGATACTGACTTCTGATCAGTAGAAGTTCAAGGATGGTAGCAAGATCTATCTTGCTAAAAAGTTCCAAGGTAAGTATAGTTTTAAACTTAGCTGAAGCATAGATACTGATTTATCTAAATTTATAGATGGGGGGGAAGTAAATAATAAAAAACACTGGAATACTTAAATAATAAAAATCCATTTATTGATGCCTGGATATTGTCTCCATTACTTGAACTCAAGATCTCCAAATACAATAAAGGCAAGAGAAAGAGAAATGCTGCACTCAACCCAAAGTTCCTTTGATTCTATTAAAACTCCTGAGATACGAGTAAAATACTTTGCATTGTCCAGACATGACATTATCCTCCTGGTTTAAAAAAAAAAAATAGAAAAAAACTCAAACCAAAAAAAAACCCCAGTCAGAATAATCATATGAACTGTTGGTTTCACAAGCAGACAAAGTAATGAAGCTTAACTTACTATAAAGTTTTATCGTTCGTTACGTACTTTGACTCCACCGAGGTGGGAAGACTACAGCAAGGTCCAGCCTGTCACTGCCCTGTGTTGATGGGTGAGCCAGACAGTGCCCACGACACAGACTGGGCAACACTGCAGTTAGGGGTAGATGGATCTGAAGGACTTCAGAACTTCTCTTGTCCCATCCTCACAGAGACAAGGCTCCTGCAGCTCCATGTCCCTACATCCAGGCAGTAGCAAGGTAGAGCATGTATTTCCAATAGGTGCACACATGCACACATGATGCAAAGGATACATACATGGCCAACCACATGGATTGCACAGTGAGAAGGGCCCATACTGCTACCCACATCAACACAGCTTTTGTGTTAAGTATGAACAGCACAGACAGTCCTGCCTTCTCTCTCTTCTCCATCTGACCAACTGAAGTTCAACGTACAGACATCACACAGGATTGTCCCATAGGTGACCCCTAGAAACCTGGTCTCCTCCAGTTGCTCAGCCCCTAGGCTCTCAGCTCCCTACTTGTGGTTCCACTCTGGAGGCTGGCACTCCGACCTTTCTTCCTACTCAACAGCTAGTCTGACTTAAGCTTGATAGCTGTCTTGCATGCACACACACACATTACAGACTCTGCAGCATCAGGCTTTAGACACTCAGTGTCTGTCCACTTAGCAGCAGCCAGACCCATGGGTCCCTCAGACCATGGTCTCTCTCACTCTCTCCGTAGTGGCTGGCACTCACACCTCTTATCCTATTCAACTGCTAGTCCAGTTTGCAGTTTGCTACTATTCCCATGTACAGGCTTATGACAGAGAGCACGCCCACATACAAGGTAGTTAGAAAGAGGATTTAATATAAATGCAGAATATGCCGAGGTGATAAAGTACAGGGCTGTCAGAAAAGAAAAGGAAAAGCTTCTTTATCCTCTTTTCTCTCTACTGTCCCACAATTATTCCTACCCAGTCTACCTTGTTCCCTTCCTTTCCCCACTCTCATTCGTTCTCAACACATCCAATCATACAACCTACACAATCTCAAAACTCACTTTGTTGCCCTGGCGTCTCACAATAAAACCCGCATGTCTTAGCTGTGTGGCACTACAGGGGAGAGGATCTTTGCCGAGTCATGTTGGTGGATGTCACATCAAGGACAACAGGTTAATTGTTCTCCTCTGGTGATCTAAGGAGCAGCTGGTTCAGTGTATTCCATCAAGTTACAAAGGCTTCCCTACCTTTCACATTGCTCCTCCGAGCACCACCAGGTCCCTGTGTCTAATGTGCTCAGCTTTCAGTCAGACAACCTCTCTTTCAAAGAGTTGTATTCTGAGTTTCTACTATGTGGCTGCTAGTTTTCACAAAACTTATAAAATTAATTTTGAGATTTGTCCTTCAGTTTTGAATTTGAAACCACCAGAGGATGGATTAAAAGTGTGATCACATACACCTAATTTTCCAAGGAAATTAGGAACAAAATATTAGCTATCTTCCTTCTCCCTTTACTACTCCACTGTTTTCCTTACTGCTCATTAACTAATTCATTTCTCCCATGGCCAGTACATGGAAGGGTGATTGATTATTTTCTATCTAGTCAAGAAATTCCTTTCAACTCTATATCATTTACCTTTATTACCATCAGCCTTTGTCCTGCTGTTTGTATTTTCCACGTCTTCCCTCATTCTCTCTCAGTTTGTTACTTCAGTAGTACATATGCACTACAAACTGGATTCTTCACATTCAATCTCACGGAACACAAATCCAGAATTGCTACCTGAATTCTCTTTTGCAGCTCTACCCTAGATTTTTGTCAAACTTAAACCTTGAAAATACAGTGAAACTAGTCAGTGTCTACTTGCCTTTTTAGGAACAGCATTTCATCCCATCATTCTTAATTTGTTAGCTGTTCCTGCAGAGCTGGGAAACAGGTTCTGTTTTTCTTCTTCCATTTTCCCCAAGTGAAAACAGATCATGGCTTGTTGCTACCTAGTGGTGGTGATATATAAGGTAAACTAACCTTGTCAAGCCCCTTATTCTCAAACTGCTAAATGTCTAGAATACTTCTGTGGAAACATATTTCAAAACAGATCATTCAGGAGAAAGAATTCTAAAACAAAGACAAGTGTCTTGCACACTGAAGAGATGGGGATCTTTTGTGGGGCAAACGGTGATCTTGCTATCCTGAGTACCCAAAATAATTAGATCTTGACAACATTAAATTTCATGAGGACAAATGAAATAAAAGCTATGTCTGCAAAGTTTTAAGATCCTTGAGGTCTTTCTCTGACATGCATCTGCATCTTGTGCAACAGACTTTCCTTGGCTAAACATAAGCTGCCACAGATGTTCACCTGTGTTAGCTGCTTGCTTTTTTATGATCTCTACTGAAAAAATACAATCTACATTTGCAATGTCCTCAATCACATTGAAAAAATTACTGTGTTAAAAAAAGAGGCAAGCAGTATTTTGATGGGTTTTAGAATATCTCAATTTCATTTTGTAAAATTTCTGAACAATGTTACATATGAGATCCAAACTCAAGTCATATGCAGATTGCTTTAAATTTAATATGAAGAAATTAATATGACAAACATTTAGCATGATTCGATTTTTCTGGAACTCATCTAGTTAAAATAATGCTAAAAGATTGGGTTTTTTTCTAATGCACCATTCGTATTGACTAATAGTAAACACTTTAAAAGTTTGCTGCAATCATTGTGTTCAAAGTTACTCTGATCTCCATTATATGTCTTATAATTACCATGATTTTTTTTACCTGTTTTGCCATTGCTGTTGGAAACAATTAATAAATATAGTATTACTGAGATACCTTAAAATCAGAGTGGGTGTGAATAGTTTGGGGGGAGGACCTCTAACAGAAAGAAGGGGGAAAGTGTGGAAAAGAAAGCTGTGCCATTGATCTTTTAAGTCTGAAAGTAATTTACAAGAATTCAAAATCTCTCCACTGGGGCTTTAAAAGCCCTTGACAAACTCTACAGATTTTTCACACAGACCATCACAGTCCTTACCAAAGTATTGAAGTACTAATTTTTTACTGTTTTTAAATGAGTAGAGAAAAAGCACTTAGAAGATGGTAGGTCATTGTGACAAATTGGAACATGGTATTAAAATAACTCCAAACAAAAAAATGATGCAATCATCACAAAAAAGTTACAATACTAGCATATCTTATTGAAAACATAAAAAGTTAAGGACATTTATAATAAATACATGCTGTCATTCATTAGTCAATTTAACTCATTAATTTTGTGAAAAGCACTGCCTAGAATCATAGGAAAACCTCGGTCGGGAGGGACCCTGAGCAGCCATCTGTTCAAACTTCCTGTTGAAAACAGGTCTCTAGATCAGGTTATAGAGGGCCTCCTTAAGCCAAGTCTTTAACATTTCTGATGAGGAATATTCCATCATTTTTCTGGGCCATCTATTCAAATTTTACTTGTTCCTAAGGTGAATAAATATTCTTTTAGAACAGTTTGCATTTCCCTGGAAGTCATCTGTGCCCTTTGACTCTTGTCCTGTCACCATTCACCCTTGTGAAAAGAGAACCTCTGTCTTCTCTATACTCAACCTTTGAGGTATTGGAAAACTGTGATTAGGTTGCAGTAGCCTTTCTGTTCCACAGACTGAAAAAAAACCAAATACTTCGATGTTTCTTTATATACCAAGTTCTCCAATACTGTAAACATCTTGGCAGGCCCCCCATGGAGTCCTCTCCAAATTTTTGATTTTTCTCTGGAATTGAAGGAAACCAAAACTGAACATAATTTTACAGGTGTAGCCTAACAAGCAGCAAGCTCAGTGAATTAATCACTTCTGTTGATCCTGGCCAAAATCCTGCTCATGCAGCCCAGGACACGTTTGCCTTCATTGCTGCAAGGCACACCACTGGTTCATATTCAGCTTGCTCTCCACCAGGATTAGCACATGTGATTCTTGCTGGCCCAGTCTTTGAACCTGTTGAGGTCTCTGAATGGTGGCTTTTCCTCCTGGCATACCTACCTCTCCCCCCAGTTTGATGTCATTTGCAAACTTGCTGATGGTGTATTCAATGCATTTAATATATTCAACATTTGTTTAATGTATTATTTTTTAAAACATTATTGGGTTTTAGAACTTACTGAGTACAAATGTAAGAAAGTCAATTTTAAAGTTAAGGAAGTACTGATAAATACTTTAAATAAATAAATATGAACAAATAAATAAAAATCTGCTATGCATTGTGGGTTCCCCATTTTGCCCCCTCTATATATTGAAACTTGATTAACACATTCCCCTCCCAGACATTCATGTTTTCAGTATCATCTGAGAAGAGGGATTAATATGATTTCAGCATATTATTTCTCAAAATACTTCTAAATCCTTAAGCAAGATTATGGTATCTCATGGTGAAAAGCACTTTCAATGCTCTTCTGTTCCATTCTTTCAATTCCTTTTCCAAAAGGACTTACATACTGTGATGACATCCCAAAACAGCTTGCAGTTCTCACTGACCCCTCTCCCAAGCCTTCCTTCCCATTCATTACTTGCAAAACCCTGTTGTTGCATAAGGTTTTCTTTGCTTAGTTTTAAGATTCTTGAGTTTCCTGTGTCACTTGTATTTCTAAGATGTTATCATGCTTCTCCCCTCTGTCAAGTTGACTATGTCAATTCAGGAACTCTGAAGAATGTCAATATATTGTATGAGAACTGATTTCAGGACATAATTTCAACATAAGAGAATCCAAACCAAACATAAATGGTATGGTATGGTATGGTATGGTATGGTACGGTACGGTATGGTACAGTACGGTATGGTACGGTACGGTACGGTATGGGGTATGGTATGGTACGGGGTATGGTACGGGGTATGGTACGGTATGGTACGGTATGGTACGGTATGGTACGGTATGGTACGGTATGGTATGGTATGGTATGGTATGGTATGGTATGGTATGGTATGGTATGGTATGGTATGGTATGGTATGGATAGTCTATCACTCAACCCACATGGTGCTAAAATGTCTTTAAAAAAGACATTATTTTGTTATTCCGTTCCTTATTTTATCTTTAAAACATCTTATTTCTTCCTCCTTCAGATTTTTGGTAGCCTTAATACAATCTCATTGGTCTTAGCAGATGTCAATTCATTATAGAGAAGTAGTGCAAGTCAATTTTTTAGCAGATTTTTTATTCATAGAAAAATCCAGTTTGGACATACCTGCAGTGATTCATAAACTGAATTGAAATGCATTTGTATCAGCAAGAAATGTGAAAGGTTCTGAAATCCAGTAGCTATTTATTTTGGTATAACTTCGGGACAAATTTCAAGAAAGAACTGAAGTCTTTGTCATGGTTTAACCCCAGCCAACAACTAAGTACCATGCAGCTGCTCACCCAGTCCCCCATCCCCAGTGGGATGGATAGGAGAATCAGAAAAAGCTAAAACCCACAGGTTGAGATAAGATTTTAATAATTGAAATAAAATAATAATAATAACAACATCAACAATAACAACTGTATTGAAGAGCCGGGGGAAAGAGAGAGAGGAATAAAACCCAAGGGAAAACAAACCCACAAGTGATGCACAACACAATTGCTCACCACCCACTGACTGATGACCAGCCAGTCCCCCAGCAGTGACTGGCAGCTCTCAGACAGCTCCCGCCCGTTTATACATTGAGCATGACATTCTATGATATGGAATATCCCTTTGGCTAGTTCAGGTCAGTTGTCCTGGCCCTGGTCCCTCCCAGCTTCTTGTGCACCTCCTCACTGGCAGAGCATGGGAAACTTAGAAAGTCCTTGATTTCGAACAAGCACTACTTGGCAACAACTAAAACAGTGTGTTCTCAACACTATTCTCATGCTAAATGTAAAACACAGCACTGCACCAGCTACTAAGAAAATTAACCCTATCCCAGCTGAAACCAGGACAGGTTTTTATTCAGTCAGATGTAAGGGAGGGATGATACTTTCTCCTTTTTTTGTTCAATACTGGTAAAAGTACTTGCCTGTGCAGCAAGAGTCTTGGATGCAAATCTTCATTTGTTTCAGATGGGGGATTAGAAAGCTAGTGTGATGGTAGATAGGAAAACTAACATATTTTTCCCTTCCTCTTTCTACCATATAATAACAGTTCATTTCAAAAGCAGGCTGTGCAGCATGTGAGGTGCCCTAATCATGCTATCATGGCTGCTGCCTGCTCTAAGTGGGACTTTTGGGAGAAGTGAAGAAAGAGGAAGGAGAAATGCAGGAGACACAAAGGGTTTGCATCTTCCCTGAGAGGACATATATGTGGTTCATAGGAGAACTCTGGCAATTCTAAAAGCAACTGAAATCTTGTGGATTGAAACCCACCCTAGATGAAAAAAAAAAAAAAAGTATTCTGCAAAGAAACAGCGGGTGGGGTTTCATATACATTAAGCATTTTCCTTGTTTAAACAATTATCTTTTTCTAGTCAATTAGTATGGGAGGCAAAAAAACCCTAAACTCATAGTTCTAAATACTAGAATACTTATGATATCTTCTGTGTATTTAATTTAAAGCAAAGGTGGAGAATTTCTACTTCAAGTCTCTGTTCATGTTGAGTCACATCTCATCTCCTAGTTCCCAGTAATTGCTACAACCACTGCAATGTATGCACAGGAGGAAAAAATATAACCAGTATCTCTCTTCAATTTTGTGAAGCTATCCCTTTATTTTTTGTGTCTGAAAAATGAACAGAATTGTAAAACCTTATAGGAAAAACAAGTTTCCTTTCCTGATGCAGTGGGCTGACCCCAGCCAGCAGCTAGGCACCACACAGCCACTCACTCACTCACACACCATCACTCCACTCCCCCAGCAGGACAGGGTAGAGAATAAAAAGAGCAAAAGATAGAAAAGTTGTGGGTTGAGATTAAGACAGTTTAATAAGTGAAGGAAAGAGGAAGAAAAAAATAAAACAAGTCATCGCATCAAAAGCACTCACTCACCACCTCCCTCAAGCAGACCAATGCCTATCCAGTCTCCAAGCAATAGCTACCTCTCCCAGACGCCTCTTTCCTCAGTTTTTTATTGATGAGCATGATGTTATATAGCATGGAATACTTTTACAGTCAGCTGAGGTCAGCTGACCTGCCTGTGTTCCCTCCCAGCCTCTTACCCACCCCAAGCCCACTCCCTGGGGAGCCAGCATGAGAAACACAGAATGCCCTGATGCTGTGGAAAGCACTCACTGTTTAGCAACAGCTAAAACATCACTGTATTATCAGCACTATTTTGGTCACCAATATAAAACAAAGCAGCATACAAGCTGCTATGAAGACATACCATCCAGACCCAGTAGCAGTATTTTTTCATTTTTGTAAAGCAGCTCAAAATGTTTTCTTTACATTTTGATTCAAATATTGCTTAAGATGCCCATCTTATCTTCTATTCAACTGATGACTGCACTGTCATTTTATCTGTAAAAGTATGTTAGGTGTAACTCAAGTACATCAGTGAAGAATAGTAATGAATACCCAAGGCAATACTTTTGTCTGGGGAAAGACTCAAAATTCAGATACTTACATGCACAGAGCTTTGGCAATTTTGCAGTATATTAATTTTCATGTAGTTGCACTGTGTGACATTCTTTGTAAGATGATATTTCGTCAGTACGTGATATCATCTGACAAAGTAAGAATTTTATATCTGATTCTTCTGAATGCTTGTAAAAAAGGAATCCAAAAAGTTGCAGAAATGTGAGCTTCATGGCTATATGTACACCTTTTATACAGCAACATATAAAACATTAATACTAATTTTAAAAATTGATTCAACTGTCAATAAACTATCCTGATATCTAACAACATATTAGTACACTGAAAAACATATATTATAGAAAGCTTATACTGAAAAATTAAAGTAATTCTTCTTCTCTCCCATAACTTCTCCCTATTATGGAATAGTTGGGGTTGGGAACATATATGATGCTGAAATTATTAATAAGTTAGCCCAGACTAATATTTGTTCAATTATGATTATGAAAATTAGTTTTTAAAAAATGTGTAACTGTATAACATTTCTCTACTATACTATCAGTGCCATTACCTACGGTTTCAGAAGTCCTCTGGAACATTTTTTGATATAAATGTTGATAAATCATACCATATTTTTAGTACAGGTCTTTCATAGTGATCACAGACCAAAAATTGCCAAACTAGTCCTTCATTCATTATAACTGCAAATAAATAAAAGTACTAATTCCAATGATCATATGGGAGAAATCAGATCTTTCAAAGTAAAAGAACTAAAAAACTGAAAAAAATATCCTAGATTTCTATAATCGAATGAAGACAAGGAAAGTTGAGATACTAGGGGTATGCTTTTAAGCATTCTAAAATAATGCATAAACTTAACCTCCCAGTGGAAGACACTGGGCAAGAATACGGGAAAAATTCTGAGGTCTGACTTAAATCACTATTAGGTACAAAACCTGTATATTGTAACAGAATTCTAGATAGATTTTAATGTAGTTCTGGAACATAGAGTTGTGTTATGATTTATCTGTTATGTAACAAGAAAAATTACTAGCGTTTCTTCAAGAAGTGTTTTTGTATAGCGTTATACCATTATACATAGGTTGGATCACAAAATCCTTCAACCTTTTTTTTGCCGAACTCATATTTTAGGTCACAAGATATATTGTACTTTGTCTAATGCTTTCTCATTTCCTCTTAAGAGTAGGGGTTTATAATTTTCTCTATGAAGTTACTTATAGCTGTTAAATCACCTTTTAGAAATTATTTGTTGTTTAGTTCTTTCCTCACTCTATTGTCTTGCATTTTTTTAAACATCCAGTTGGGTTTTTCTTGTTTGATATGTCACACTTCAGTACTACCTGTCATACAGCCTCAATCTGCTCTTCATTATACTTGTGGATCAGCCTTTGGACCACTGACCACTTATTGATCAACTGGCTATGGACACATCTTTGTACCTTTCACTTCTGTATTCTTCCCTAAATACTGAAGATAGCTGAAGTTCTGGATCAATTTTATAGGAATTCAGTTTTAATCAAGAAAGTAGTTTACCATTTACCTTTTTATTCTCTAGTTCCGATGCCTGGAAGGCCAAAGTGACTTTGTATCCCTTGGACAGTCATATCTTTGTTTCTGTTTTCCTTTAAGAGAGTTCAAAGGACATGGACATTTCCAGGTAGGTATTGTCCAACTGAACAGCAAAAAACATGATGATTTGCTGTAAGAGAAATGTGCCAGAAAACTAACCTTAGTAGCAGATTCATTGAAGGCTGCCAGTATTACTGAGACTGGCGGAGTGGCACCTTGGAACTGCATATTCAGTTCCACCAATTACTTTGCTAAGATAGGACGTTCAAAGGATGCATTTGCTAGAGCTGTCCTATGGTTCTGCTCTTCTAAGAAGATTTCAAGATCAATTTCCAAGTAACTTTCACTACAAAGGAAATGTACTGCTAAGAATAATCCACTGTGTGAACATGCCTGTGAAGAGGCTGCACTTGAAAGAGAAGGAAACTTTTCAGTTATTATAGCTCTTCAGTTCTGTTGTTTTCTTATAAATTCACTACCTACATTTCTCTCCCTGTCCTTTTCAAAACTTATCTCTTAGATACTTCTGAATTGCTAGAATAAAATCTGTGTCCTAGTCATTAATTTTAATTATTTTATATAGCTTGAAAAATTAGACAGAACCACTGGGTACTTCTAACTCAATGTGCCTGCAATGCAAATTCACAGAGTGTGAATATATAGATGGACAAGCATTCAAAGGATGCTACTCATGTAAAATTATGGTATAAGATAGTATTCAACAGATAGTCAGTAGAAAAAAAAATCACTGAAATACAAATTGAGAGTTCCAATGATGGTATGAAATCTTGCTCTTCACAAAGTAGAGGTATTTAAGCTTTTCTCAGCTGGTTTCTTGCTGGAGAATTTTAGGTGAACATTTACAGCATATCTCTGGGCAAACCTCCCAGGCAAACTGTTCACTTCTCTGGGAAGAGATCATACATACCTATTAGGACTAAGATCCAACTATACCTGCATTATCTCATTTCAAAAAAAAAAATGCTTGGAAAAGACATTAAATAAAAAAGAACAATGTAAAAAAAAAAACAGCAATAGAGCAGTAGAGTTTGCAGTGTAGAAGCATATAAACTGACACCTTAGGCATCTCATATTAGAGATGGAGCAACGGTTCCAAAGGGAGATTAGGAAGATCATAAAGCCCTGTGTGTGTTGACCTAGGATGCAGTGTGATGCAGCTCTAAGAGTTTTGTCAGAATGAGGGAATTATATATTTGTTGTTCAGTATGTTTGTCTACACCCACCACTGCCTGTAATGCTGACATACCCTTAAAGGACAACTATAGAATTCTGATGACCTTAGCTTATGTGACAAAACTGTGCTAGAAAAGGGATTTTAGCAGCAGTCGCTATTTCTGACAGGCATACAAATATCTAGGCAGAAGTAATTATGTACTGTTCTATGAGAAACATACACTACATGTTGTGCTACACAGATAGGAACTTGTTAATCATTTAAGATGACTTATGGTCAGACCTATTCTCAGTTTATGAAAATAATATTACAAATTCCATTTCAACTCTCAGCCTAATCTGTTGCAATTAGTGGAACTACTATTTTTTTGTGCAAAGGCAGAGATCAAAAAGTCAATCAGGATCAAGACAGACTACACCCATGCCAGTAAATTAAATGTGCCAAGAGCTACTCTTTGTCACTGAGGCCAATGATCATGGATCAGCCCAGGCAGCATCCACTATATTAAACAGGTCAACTGTCTACTGGAAATGAGCCTATACCTATATAACATACTCCTGAACCATTCCCAAGATTTATTTGGGGGAGCACAGGCATCATAAGAATCCCTACAGCCAGCACGCCCTACTACTGTTACATTTATAAATAAAAGTGCAGCCTCTTCTGCTGGACCAAATAAAAAAGATCACAAATGTAGGTGTGATTCCTGACCTAACTAAGCTGTAATTCAATTTGAAGTTAATAGTAAGTTAATGCGATAAATAGGAAGAAGAGAGACCTGAACACTGTAATTAAAATATGACAACATGAATATGCAAGCTGTAAAACTTGATGGTCACACACTGTGCAAAGGTCTGGATATTTGTCAGGAAGACAAGAGGGAGAGGAAAGGGTGATTCATCACTTTCTTCCACTGATGCAAAATTCGGTGATTACTGCCTGGTCAATTTATTTAAAGATCACCATAAGGTTGACTAGCAGGAAAAAGTTTACAAAAAAGATGAACCCAGGAAGAATACAGCATGCTTCAGGTTTGTAATGGAAGAAAGTATAAAGACAGCCAGTGAAGGAGCAGACAAATTGCAATTTCACTCTGACATCACTGGAAAAAAAAAGAGGAATTTGAAATATGTGACATAAAAAGTGACATAGCAAATGACAAGTGTCAAAAATGAGAAAAAAACCATGAAGATTAAGGAACAATAAATTAATTTATTGGGATGTAAAATGACAAGAATTAAAAATGGCACAGTCAAATGATAGAGCAGGAAAACAATCTTACCACTTCAGCTGGAAACATTTGCAAAATGACATTATGATAGCAAAGGAGAAAAGAAAAGAGGTAAGAGTCATGAGCATTTGGAGAGATTTCTTGGGTAACTGGGAAAAGAAGTTAAGTTTTACTTACTTACAGTGTGGATAACTTAAGGCTGTGAGTGGGTGGATAAGAGTTTGTGATGCCAAAGAAACAAGATGGGTGAGGTGAATGAACTCCTTCAAATCAATGGAAAGAGAAAAGGGAGAGAAAAATATCATAGCAGAAAAGTGTCATTTCTGACCATCCGCTATATGAAGAATTCACAGTGTAAGACCTCCTACAGAAACAGATCTAAGTGGTAGATATGAGGCTTAAAAAATGAGTCAGGTAATTGGAAATGGCAGTGAGAAATACAAGAGAGAAAATCAGGCAAAGACCTGGGCAAATGCTAATGTGGGAGGATAAAGAGAGAGAGGTGGGCTAAGAGGGGAAGGTATGACGTACAAGAAGTGAATATAAATTAACTGGTTGAGAATGCAGATTAAATACTGAGAGACAAACAGGTGGTAGGTGAGTGGTAGAACTCATAAGCCACTTACCAATAACACAATAAATGATTCAGTAAACAAGTCAACAAAACAATTATGGAAGTGATCATATAGGAGAATAACAAGTTGCACGTGTTAACGCACATGTCAATAAGGGGAACAAAAGAGAGACTGGGCTTGGTCAGTCAGTGAATATTCAAAGCAGCTGGACAGCAGCTGAGCACCAGATGTTGGGGCTGCCACTACAGTCCTACTGTAGTGAAGTCAAGGACCTATATCAATTTACCACAATGCATTTTGTGTTCCATGTGTGACAGTCCATACCAAAGGCTTATGGACCACATTTGAAGGAAAACTAAGTGCCATATTTGTAGACAATGTAGTCATCTCCAATATAGACTGGGAAAACATCAGGAAATATTTTAATAAAGCGATCACTGAATTACAAAGTGTAGGTTTAACCATAAATCCTCAGACAAATGCTATGGCATAAGGTAACTGAATATCACAGGCATGCACCAAGATAAAAACCTCAAATCTAAGAATCATTGCCATTTTAAAAACTGAAAATTAATCTTTAAAAAAATATAGTTACATATTATAATCTATGTACTTAAATTTTCTTAATTTTCTAAAAGATTAAAGAGAACTACATGAATAAAGACAGCAACCTAGTCCCAGGGGATGGTAAGACTGTACATATCCTTCCATTTAGTGTACCATTTTTTAAAAAATGCAGATTTCACACTAATTTTGGTCACAGAAATGTATCCTGGACAACCAAAGCCTGTAAAGCAGCTACATTACTCCCTAAAATCTATACTTAAGAATGAGCTAAATAAAACTGTTCAGGGACTCAAACATGAATATTCAGGGTCTTTTTTACTAAGCATACATGATGTTTTATTTTCCTTGGTATATTAAATAAACAGTCTTATCTATAGGATAGTTTGTTATTCTCTTTGTGTTAAAAATCTCTTTTAAAATAGAAACATTACAGAAGATTCATCAACATGATGTAACTGTTCTACTATTACATGCTAACATTTTTAAGCTTATTACTTTTCTCCAAAATTTGCAGCAGTATTACTAATTAACAGCTGTATTTTTTTCCTGTCTTTGGTTTCTAACTGCATGATTGTTTCTAAGCATGTCTACAGTGGACATCAATTTGTAACCAAATACTAACTGTATAATAATAACCACAGTTCTGCATAACAAAAATCCCTGCCTGAGACAAATTCACATTTTCCTTTGAACAAAATCTGTAAATATATTACTGAGATTATTTAATACATTTAGTAAATCTTTATCAGGTAATGTATATAAGACTAAAAACTTCTTTTTCAAATAGGGCTTAACTAAAATGGCAGCTAATGGACTTTTTTTTAAAAAGAAAATATGTAAATAATTTTGTAATAAAATTATCAGATTTCTGTGGAATTTTTCCTTTCATTTCTTTAAAATACTATTTGAACGACTGATCTGATTAGATAATTTCTAAAACTATTATGACTAAAATTTGGAGATGAATAAACAAGACTTACAACAAGTCATAACAGCAGTTTAAAAAAACAAATATTGTATAGGTGTTAATCAGACATGAGGTAAAAACTATAGATTTAGATGAATAAACAATTTTCACTGGATCATTTTTCACATAATCCAAGAACATACAAACAGACTGTTTTCAAATAACTTACTAATTTAAAAACCTGCTACAAAACATAAAAGTAAACTCCTTTTCTAAGTAGTCTGAGTCAATAGTAGGACTAATTGAAAACCTATAAATTCAGTACAGTGCAGCATGTAGTCTCTAACTTGCTCTGCCTATACATCAATAGGTCATTCTCAGTTAATTAAGTGAAGGCATAATCAGCTTAATTTATGTAGTTCTTGGCAGTTAATGATATCTTAGTACAGTACCTGAACATTTGGCCTGCCCATATAACTAGCTGGATATACCAGGTTCATTCTGTACCTCTTCAACTTCAGCTCTCCATTTTTTATCTCATATTCCATTTTACACAGGTTAGTCTGGAGCCACTAAGTCTAATTTCTTGAGGCTAGAGCTGAAACAAAACCAGAACAAATTAACAGGTTAACAAAGCAATATGATTGGACTGCAGTCTGTGATAGTATTTTATGTAGAAAAATCAAAAAAGACGGTGATATTTCCAAATTAACTACTTGTATCATTTAAGTATATAATATTTTTAAATAGTGTAGTAACAACACACAAAGGAATAATAATAGAGAAAGAGATAGGACTGAAAAGCATATTATTGTTTTTTCTATAAATTATATAGTTTAAAAATGGCTATAAAAAGCCAGAATTTTACAGAGCACACTTACAACACATTGTGTAGTACCTCAGGAAAATGATTGTCCTTTTTCTGTTACAAAGTGTTTCCTTCTGCTGTCTCTGTAGCTCAGCTTCTCTTTTCTGAAGCTGCAAGTTTACACACAAAGACAAACCACAATGTCAACCAATTGGACCTCACTTAAGGAACCAAGGAGATCGATTTGTAAAGCATAGGATGAACAGGACCCCATTTCTGAAGTACGTTGCTCAAACTGCTCTTTCATTAAAAGATGCTCTCTCTTATTGATTTTGGCTTAAGTAATGAGAAAGCTTATCCAAAAATCTTTAGCATTTGGGCTCAAGTTAAGGAAATCAATAGAGTCATTTCCCATTTGAACTGCATATGTGAGTTTTATGTACGAGAGACAAGACAAAGCCCAAATCAGATAAATCGATAACATTGTCAATAGAACATGAAGCTGACAAATGGCATTTTTAAGCAATTAAAGAGAGCTGTAAACATACAGAAGCTAATCAATTACAGTGTTCTGCTATTAACAGTTTTTAATTTATACAAACACTATTAGGAATCCCAGGGAACAGAGCTAACAAAACATATTTCCTGCTACTCTTCAGGGATTATGACAGTAAAGCTTTTGTTGTCTCCATATGTAAATCTTTCGATGCTTCCAGGAAGAAAAGGAAATATTTAATTAATCACGGAATTCCTATACTACCATGTCTACATGTGTAATAAACACAGTGGCCACAGTCCCTGACTATGTTTTTTCACCCAATCTGGAGTACAAGGACAACTGAAGTATGCAAGTATCCAGTAGTACAAGGCATAGAATCATAGAAACATTGATTACAAGGGATGTCTAGTGGTCACCTACTTGAACAACTCAATCAAAGTAGGACCACAACCAGTACTAGACTGGGTCAGCTTTGGCTTTGGCTTTGTCTAGACAAGTTTCAAAAAACCCCAAAGATGGAGATTCCATCACCTAGCTTCATAAACTGTTCCAGTCAGCATGACCCTCCTGGTGAATCATTTTTTCTAACATCCACGCTGAAGCTGAAACTTGTGGCTTTTGTCTTTTATTATACCAAATACCACCACTAAGAAGAATTAGCTCCATCATCTTTGTAGTTTACCTTCAAATTCCTGCTATCAAAGAAATGCTATCAAAGGTCTCTTTAGCCTTTCTTTCACCAGGCTAAGCCACCTCTCATTGAAGATCATGTGCTCCAGGTCTCCAACCATGTTATCTTCTTGATAGGCCTCTTTTGGATCCTTTTCAGTTTTTCAACACCCTTCCTAAACTGTAAGGCCTATATGAACAAAATACTCCAGTTACAGCCCCCTCAGTGTGAAGCACAAAGAAATAATAACTTTCCCTGGTATATTCTCCACACTCCTTCCAATGTAGTCCAGTTTGCCTTATTTGTGATGATGGCATTCCATTCACACTCAGCTTGCAACCCACTATAACCTCTCCTTTTAAGCAGAGCTGATACTAAGTCAATTAGTTCCCAGGCTGTACCACTTGGTTATTCTGTCTGAAGTGCGGGACTTTGCACTTCTCCCTTTAAGCTTTATTAGGTTTCTGTTGGTCTGGTCCCTAAGTTTCTCAACATTTTTCTGTCCAGCACATCACTTAACCTTCTTTTCCCAATTTAGCCTCATGTGCAAATTTGCTGAAGGTCCATTCTATCTCGTCATCCCAATCATTGATGAAAATAACTGAATAAGAAAGGCTGCAGTATTGACTGGTTGTCATCTGGAAGCTAGGCCATTAATTACTATCCTCCGAGTCCTAACGCCTGATCATTTTTCAATCCATCTACCAACCCATTCATCCAACTCATTATCTCAGTTTATAAATAAAAATACAGTTGAAAAAGTTTTAAAAGTCTTGCTGAAGTTGAATTACACTACAGGCTCTCTCTGGCCCATGTAAGCAACCATTCCAACAAAGAAGGCAATCAGATTAGTCAATCATGATGCCCATGCTGACTGTTCAGGTGCAACAAGTGCATGTGCATAACTCAACATGGGAAGCCCTTCCTCCTAACATAATTCTCAAAATCCAAAGGCACGTATTGTACTTGAAGATAACTTACCCAAAAAATAGTGAGTCTCATCAGCAATAAGAGCAGCATCTAAAAAAATGGGAGCTCTTGAAACAACCATATGTACAGTAACGTAAAGACTGCAGTTACATTTTGCTACTTGAAGACAGCCTTATTTTCCTTCTACTCACACAGGACACATTCATGTTCTACAATTGCTTACGCCCAGCATATAGATATATAAGGTAAAAGCATTTCTATTCCTATTCATCTAAAGGAATGTACATCTGGAAACATCAAAGAGCTTTGAAAGAGAAAATCAGCCAGAAAACTTGTGCTTTTTGACCCAAAATCTCAAAGATTATCTTTTACAGGTATGCAGCTTCTCTTTCTTCTATTTATAGTCCAAATGCACATTCACACTTTAGATAACTCCAATAAAATGCTTTATCAACTACGTAGCAGAGCAGTTTTGGAGCACTTAAAGCAATCAGCAAATGTAGAACCATATTGGCCCTCAGCAACCCAAAATAATATTGCACCTAGTGACAGTACAACAGAGAGCTATGAGAAAGATTTCCCAACAATGCCAGTAATATTGTCTGATGTCTAGTGGAATATGCCCTGATTTTATTAAGGGGATCCATTTCAGCAGTTTCATAGTAAAACTCAATTCAGGCCACTACCCTTCTGGACAGCCATTGAGTAGAAACGGCTAAATTTGGAAAATTAACAGCACAGGAAATTTCCTGATGGCTGTGAATATCAAAATGTCCTTGACTTTGAACATATGAAAGGTAAATGCTTATTTCAGAGGTCTCAAGTTCAAGAAAGAAAACTGGAAGCTTGGTTTAACTGTTACAGACAAAAGGAGAGAAAATTTGGCTACGTTAGAAGAAAGATCATCCCTCTGAAAAACAGATGCAAGAAGAGTCATCCTTCATATAACTGAATTTGTCCTATGGCAAGAAGAAAGCAACTTTCATACCTAGAGGAATTTAATATTTTCAAAGGAGACATAATAATATATCTATCATTCTGATTTTAAGTCCCACCAGATCATAGGGTGTCTAAAAGCAGACAATTTTAAAACACTCCTCAAGAAATATCTGAACTGCAGGATGAGAGGAAAGCAGAAGCCTGATCAACAGAAGAGTGGTAAATTAAAATGGACCTTGTGTGGACCTTAAAAGAGGTGAGCGAGAATGGATTCTTATCAGTTTAGGCAGATAATCCAACATTGTGGGAACCTAAAGAAAAAAAAAGACAGATCTGCAAGGAACTTTTTTCTATTATTGTTAGCATTGAAGACTATGTTCTCATCTATCTTGTACAGGAGATACAGCCTTTAATTGTAGCTGTTGACCAAAAGGTCAGTTGAGCAACTGCATTTGGCTGAATGGAACCTTTCTACAAGCAAAGAGGCTGTAATGACTATTGACTCGCCAGTCACTTCAACAAACTTTATGATCTGTAGACACGTAACTTGACACTGAACATTCAACTTCACACCTAGGTACTTGAAAAGAACTTTACCTTTCTACAGAGGTGTGCATGTATAGAGTGAGTATTACTCTGTTAATCTCTTTATTGACCACTCATTTGGATAGGCATCAAGGGACACCTTTATGTCAGTGTTTGTGGGTAATTATTGTTAATATCTTCCTGAAAACTAAAGGAATAAAAGGAAGACTAAAATAAAAAACTTTGAAATTATAATGATCCCTGCTGAGAACAACTGAATATATGAAAAAGCTGTTTTGGAGACCAAGAGCTATAAAACAGCTATCAATATTTCAAAGGGATGGGTTTTTTTTTCTGTATTCATTATTCTTTCACTTTCCTCTTTACTGTTTCTATATTATTTTTTTTTTATTCTGTATTAGCTTTTAGTCTCAATATATATAAAAAAAATTGGTTAGTTTTAACATCTTGACCATTAACTGGAAGATAAAAACTTTTAGATTTCTTACACCCAAAATGGTTTGCTAACTTCCTTCACTTCTAAGCATGTGGAGGAAAAGAAGGTTATCAGGAGTAGTCAATATGGATTCACCAAGGGGAAATTATGCCTGACCAACCTAAATAGATTTCTATGATGGAATGACTGGCTGGGTAGACAAGGGGAAGGCGGTGGATGTTGTCTACCCTGACTTCAGAAAGGCTTTTGACACTGTCTCCTATAACAACCTCATAGGTAATTAGGTGAGGGGACAGTGAGGTGGATTGACAACTGGCTGAACGGCAGAACTCACAGGGTTGTGATCAGTGGCACTGACTCTAGCTGTAGGCCTGTAGCTAGCCATGCTCCCCAGGGGTCAGCACCAGCTTCAGTCTTCTTCAACTTGTCCATCAATGACCTGGAAGAAGGGACCGAGTGCACCCTCAGCACATTTGCTGATGGTACAGAGCTGGGAGGAGTGGCTGACACACCAGCAGGCTGTGCTGCCATTCAGCGAGACCTGGGCAGGCTGGAGGGCTGGGCAGAGAGGAACCTCATGAAGTTCAACAAAGGCAAGTGTAGGGTCCTCCACCTGAAGAGGAACAGCCCCATGCACCAGCACAGGCTGGGGCTGACCTGCTGGAAGGCAGCTCTGTGGAGAGGGACCTGGGAGTCCTGCTGGGCAGCAAGCTGCCCATGGGCCAGCAGTGTGTCCTGGTGGCCAAGAAGGCCAGTGGGATCCTGGGGTGCGTTAGGAACAATATGGCCTGCAGGTAAAGAGAGGTGATCCTCCCCCTCTGCTCTGCCCTGGTGGGGCTGCATCTGGAGTCCTGTGTCCAGTTCTGGGAATCCCCAGTTTAAGAGAGACAGAGAACTACTGGAGAGGGTCCAGTGCAGGGCTACAAAGATAATTAAGGGACTGGAGCATCTCCCTCATGAGGAAAGGCCGAGAGAGCTGGGCCTGTTTAGCCTGGAGAAGAGAAGGCTGGGAGTGGATCTTATCAATGTCTACAGATATCTTAAGGGTGGGTGCCAAGAGGATGGGGCCAGGCTCTTCAGTGGTGCCCAGTGACAGGACAAGGGGCAACGGGAACAAATTGTAATACAGCAAGTTCCGTCTGAATGTGAGGAAAAACTTCTTTACCTTGAGGGTGATAGAGCACTGGAACAGGCTGCACATAGAGGCTGTGGAGTCTCCTTCTCTGGAGACATTTAAAAGCAACCTAGACGTGACCCTGTGCAACTTGCTCAGGTGAACCTGCTTTAGTAGGGGTTGGACTAGATGGTCTCCAGAGGTCCCTTCTAAACCCAACCATTATTTGGGATTCTGTGATATTAACATATGGTCACTGAAGAAGATTCTTATGAGGTGTATAGATTTAGTATAGGTTTAAATATTCCAAAGGTTTAGCAATATTGGACTCATTGATAACCTCCATCACTAATAGAAGTAAGGTATATAATGCAGTCTCCTTTCTTACAGAAAACAGAAAGATGTCTACAGTGGCATGACATCCTGAACATAATATCAATGTTTAATGCAAAAATTAAAGCAGTTTTCTAATCTTTAGTGATGGGATGAAAATTTAACATCAACAGCTAAAGCTACAACAGAAAAAAACCAACTGCAAATGAAAAAATAATTTTGGCTGCTCCTGAATTTTCTAACCCTAAGAGCAGAGCAGACCCTCTGCCACCCCGCGAATGAAAAGACCATGGTCTTAGTTGAGGATGAAAACATTTTACTGGCTAGGTTTTAAAGTTATTTTCTCATTATACACATTTCTCTAGTCTAAAATGAGTGTAATATGCCTGTATTTCATGCTAGTCTCCGTAATCTGGAAAAACATCAAGGACTGAACTGATATTACATCACATACAATCAACAAGGAAATAGTATAGCCTGGGCTATGCTCACTTACTGAAGGCACATGACCTTCTTGCACATGAGAGTGAATAAAAAAGATGGCAAAAATGAGCCCTAAAGAGAAGTACATAAAATACATTGGCTGTTCATTCATCATTATATTCTGGGATTCCTCTAAAAAAACCCTCAAAATCTGAAATAATTTGGCTTAGCCTTTTTCCCCATCAGAATCTAAAAGTATAATTCACCATGGATGACACTGATTTTTTCTGGTTTTCTAACAGCTCTGAAATATGAAAAACTTAAACACTCTCAGCTATCCATGCAATTCCTGCTGCATGCATGACACAACCAAATTGAAAGACCAACTAAAAAGTCATATTTGTGAAAGTAACCTTTCTCAATACACTTTCATAAGGGAGATACTGTACAAGACCAGACAACAGTAAGTAAAATTACTAATGTCAAGAAATATTGACATTTTTTAAAATCAATGACTCATCAGCTTCCAGTTTTTCAGGGAGGGTGTTTTCTGGATCCAGTGAATGCCTTCCTTTAATCTGTCTTCACCTCTTTACTAGCTATTTTCTACTACCTCAAAAAAAAAAAAAAAAAACAAACCTGAGCATTGTAAACTACTTCAGTTAGCATAATTAAGTTCTTCCTTGAGTCTTCTCAGGAAAGAGATTGAGAACAAAATGAGGAGTTTACAGAAAACAGAACAAAATGAGGAGTTTAAAAAATCATGTAGGTCCACGTCATTTAGAAACCCAGTCAACACTAGGAGGAAACATTGGTCCTTCTTCTCAGAATCTCAGAAGTTTCACTTCTGTCACAGGTCTTGGTTTTCTTGAGCAGGTAATTAATCCTTTTATGCCTTTCTTCCTTATCAATACACTCTTGACAAGATTTCTCTAAATGAGAAGGCTCTTCTGTAACAGTATCCATGAACACTTAGAAAGCACTCAGATGAAATAAGAAATGTATAGTCAGCTTTTTTAAAAATGTAGTGCACAGTATATCACTTCTGAGTCCTCACAGTAAGATTTCTGTAATGGTAGAATTTCACAGAAGTTCACATCAATACGGAATTTTCTATTCCCTTTCTACTATAGTCTACAGAATTTTAAAGATTAACTGTGATTAAGTTTGTTAGAAAACTTCTGGAAGACAAAGAGATGAAGACAGGAATTCTTGCTCCATTTGAAATTACCAAAAGTCTCAGAGAAACCCTGAATTTAGTTTTTTATTCTTATCTCAGAAGTTGACAGAAGACTTCTGAGTTTTTTAAGTTTCTTAGATGCCTTTGCTTAAAACAGAAAAAATTGTTATGCTGTATATTTCACAATATAAGTTAATTGGCTCAGAAAACCTGCATTCTCCAAAACACATTTCCAGTTTAAGTCTGACGCTATAACTGTTAGCGAAGAAATAACTCCAGGTATTGGGAGTTGAATCTTTATATGCTGCTGTTAAATGAAGCAGTTGTGCTTGAGAAGCCTCTGCCTGAATGCAATTCATTTTACAACATCATCTGGGGACAAAGTATAGTTTAAGATGTAAACTGAAATGGCATCTTCTGGTAACGCAGAAATATCCCTCAGCTGACTTGAAGAAAGAAATGAAGCTGAAAACTGGACCAGTATAAAATAATTGATCATTTTGGTTTTGGTAGGAGTAGTCTTACAAATGTTTCTTAGGCTGAAAGTCATCCTGTATACGGAAATGCAGTAAGCATGTCACTGGGGGTAGTTATATCTGAACTGCTTAAGGACACAATGCCAGCAATGTTATTCCAATGAACTTTTTCAAAGAAAGGAACATGGATCTGAAAGATGAGCTGTAAATCCAGGTGTGCCTTCCAAAATCTATACATTCTTGAATGAACAGCTGTGCAGATTGAAACAAATAGCACAGAGAAAGAAAACAGCTCAAGTATGAGAGACATGTATCTTAGTTCAGCCTCTACTGAAATACATTTTTATTTTCTGCATTTTGCTGATAATATAGGAGTGAACCCCAAAATACAGACCAGCTTAACCCGCATGGGATTAAACTGGACTTAGTTTACATGTTGTT
The DNA here is from genome assembly GCF_963210335.1 of Falco punctatus. Classification (NCBI taxonomy): domain Eukaryota; kingdom Metazoa; phylum Chordata; class Aves; order Falconiformes; family Falconidae; genus Falco; species Falco punctatus. The sequence continues at coordinate 38,557,486 of NC_137582.1, forward strand.
TTCAATATTTTTGACTGGATTCGTCCACAAAAAAATGGATCCCGATCCATTGCTGAATGACTCTAAACTTGAAAAAACCCTCTGTTTACAAATCAGGAAAAGATGTGAAATGGATCGATAACAGTACGTTACCAATATTAATACCATAACTCCTAAGAATAAATGAGCAAAAGTCAAAAGACAAAAACATGAGAACTTTTGGACTTTTGTATAAAAGTAAAAATTATATTTTTTGTAGTAGGCAAGGGCAAAGTCCACAAACATGGAAAAAAACACAAAGAAAGCGACTACATAAATAAATATGTCAATAAATAATACCTTTAAAAGTTCAATTCTACTACATCCAGGGATTTTGATCTTTGCTTTGAATGAACTTTTCACTGACTGTTTTTCCTCATTTTTATGAACAAATACAAGGGGAGTTGTGAATATAAAGGTTAGCGCTAAGGGCAACCAAAGCATTTGGTGTAGAAATAATGTGATGAAAAGCAAGGTCACCTGGGGTGGAAAATAAGTACTAATAAAACAATAGATGGAAGACAAAGCTAGAAAAAGGGACTGGCACTCAGAATCCAAGACAGATAGGTAAACACAGAGATTTGGGGGCAATTTAGAATGTAAAAGATACACCTAAGGAAAACTGACATTAAGGTGAGACAGTATGGAAAACCTGGACAAAGAAGGGATACAAAGTAGATAGTGACAGCAGAAAAAGTATTTGAGTGGGGATATAATATATTGCAGCTATTCAAGGGTTATGTAAAGGTCCATTTTCTTTAGGTTACAGTTTGCTTCCTTCCTCCTTCTGTTCTAAACTCATCTCTTCTTTATATCCAAAGTGGAATTTGGTACTTGTACGTAGGTTATTCATCACCTGATTCAGCTCCTGTAGCCAGGAACTGAAGTAGAAGTACCCTTTGCATCATATTACTGTTATTATGTCATATGACAATATTATGCAAACAGAGGAGAATTGAAAGGATACAGGCTCCTTCATCTACCTAGTAAGTCTGTGCCAGCAAAACAATACATTCACACTCGAGTTATCTTTGGAAATGCACAATCTACTTTTAAACAGACCTTGAGTTTGTATTTAGATTTAAGTACTTTTCTAGAGTTTTGTATTCTCAACTTAGGCAACTCTTCTCCCCTAAAGTATACAACTAATTTATGTATTTAAATACTTTATTGCACAAACTATTTCTGTTTTATAGACAATCTTTTTCTATTAAAAATATTTAAGGAACTTAATCCTTTAGACATTTTAAATTGCATTGTTAATACTTCACATATAGGTCATCAGTGTATATGAATACACTATTAATTCATTAACATCTAAAATAAGGTTTTGTTTATACAGTAGAAAAACCCGAATCAGTGCTTCTCAATTATTTTCCTTATAGCCTTAGGAATTACAAAACACGTTATTTATAAACTTACTTTTTTCAGAATTCAACATTCATGTCTGAGTTTTAAATACAATTCTTTTAAAAACTTGGTTAGCTGCAACACTTAAACATGAGTTTGGCAGCAGTGTTGGTGTCACAGAGATTATATGCTTCAAGGAGGTCAATGAGATGACTGCAGAGCTCACTGTAGAATAGCCTTCACTAGCTAATCCATAATGCAGTGCTGTCAAATTATGAACATGTACCTGCAGTTTTCCAAGAAAGAGAATTCAAAGCGAGAAACTTCATCTGGACCATTCTTTTTTTTTTTTTTTTTTTTTTCTTTTTTCAAAGTGTCTTCCTCATAATGAAAATAATAATGACATTCACAATTAAAGACCCTTATGGTAAGTATCAGATGCTATTATAGAATGCAACATCTATCCACTAAATATACTTTATAAGTTACATACAGATTTATCCAAAAATACTTATTCAGAAGTCCTTGCCAAATTTTTGGAAGCTGTATGAAGTATTACTGTTACATGAACTGGCAGTGCCAATTCAGCAGATCTGTAGAAAAAAAACTGCAGTCAGAGAAAAACATATAGATCATGAAAAGACAAAAGGATTATGTAAGAGAAAATGCTTTTAGAAAATTAACACTTCCCAGAAGTTTTACTTAGTAGCTTATGAAAACATTTTGAATAGTTAAGGGTATTACTATATCCAAGTTTCATCTTCCCCTAAATATAGGTGAGGCCATCTTACTTTAAATATACCACTATTAAATGGTGTAACCATCCTCTTCCCATGTTCAGTGCTGCATACATAACTCAAGAGACTCAGATTTGCCATACCTGTAGCACTTGCCATAGGTTGCACGTGACCCTTAGCGTACAAAGATTCTTTTTCTCTTCCTTTTTTCTCTCCACATGGGTATGAATTCTAGTTATATAGCTGTAAGGAGAAGTAGTAAGGATTTATCTTCAGGTTAAAATGCTATTTTTGTTCACTTATGTTTTTACATTTGTTGCTTGCTTTGATTTGTGCTTAATACTCTCTCCTGCCGAACAAAGGTTGCTGCCTGTTGCTGTGTTTTGTTTCTTTTCCATCAGCATATAGAGTTTGTATGCACTTAAGTACAAGCCTTACTGAGAAAAATCCCTCCACATTGAGTTAGTAATTTATATGCTGCATATACCCATGGTACCTAGATGCTATTTACACTTTGAAAGTTGTTGCAGTTTAACCCCAGCTGGCAACTAAGCACCACACAGCCACTTGCTCCTTCCTCCCCAGTGGGATGGGGGAGAGAACTTGTAGGTCATTTCCCACACACCTACTCACTTCTGTCTTCTGTTCTAGTAAGATCAGCAAACTAACGTCTTAAGAAAGTCTAATTATTGAAAAGAGAAAAAAATAAAGAGAAAAAAAGAAAATCCAATAAACCCTAACATTCTGGAATTAAAAGCAGGGAATAATAAGCTTCTGGTTTTATTTTTTTATTATTTTTTTTTAATGGGAAAATAGACACAAGGTCAAGTGATATATTGCATTTTCCTTTAGAGATCACTTATAATCATAGACATGCCAGGGATTTATTAAGACAACAGCTCTAAACTTTCCTCAAGTTGATATATATTTCAAGTATAAATTAAGAAGATCGAAACCATATTGAAATTTTGGTATATTACCACCCAATATGCTTGAATGTGTTGAGAAAAGCCACTCTTCTGCAACACTGTTTTATTAGATAGTTGTATTTATTATGTTAAAAGCTACAGTTAGAAGTATCTCCCTCTTTTATTCTCCATATTTTGAAAGGTACTTTTCCTGCAGATTCAACAATAGCAGCCTGTATCAAATTAATGTTGTTTATATGCTGTATGTGAGAGTTCAAGCACTGCTTTAAATGCATAGAGTTCTCCACAAAAACAAGATTAGCAGTTTCAGCCCTGCAATGTAACAGTATTATGAAATTATTATAGAAATCAATAACACTTTCATTTCCAGAACTAATCTGATGGTAGGATTTTGTTTATAAAGATATTAAACAAATGCATTATTCACATTTTGTAACGATTTGCAAGAAAAAGGACATTTTTTTAATTATCACATGGAAGTGGTGTAATAAATGAGCGTAATTTTTATTAACAGGAGTTAATTTACATAAAACAAATGCTCATTGAATTATTGAGTATGATAATATCTACATGCCTAGTCCTGTTTGTCATATTTTGTGCCTTTTGGCGACATCAGAATTATAACAACCTGATTGATGCACTAAATTTAATGCATAATATGACAACATACCGATAGGTATGGCTTATAATGTATAATTTAAACATGATTGCTATATATTTCACCCATATTTTCTTGGCTTTACAAAGATTTCTAATGCATCTAGAAATCTCGATTGTAATGCAGGTTGCCAGATATGAATGTCTGTTTGAATTAATGAACATTTTTATAAAAATACTCTGACTATGAATGTTTTAAAAACCTTGTCATAACATTCACCAAACTTACACATGACAGCTAGCATGTGTTACTGCATTTTCATCTTAAATATTTGATGACTGCTTCTTTAAATCCAAGATTCATAACCCAAAGGGTTTCATTTTCTTACAGCATATGTAATTCAAGAGACATTTATTAGTATAGCTCTCATTTTATGCATCAACAAAATATTTTTCAGAGAACCATTAGATGAACTCCCTGCTTTTCAGACTTTTTTCTAAACATTTTAATTATAATTGTATGTTTTCTTTGACAATATTTGTACACAGACTATTTGCAGTGCTCCCTGCTTCCCTATCTCCAGCCCCATTGGAACTGAATGAAGAATTCTGCAATATACAATAATGCAGAGTCAGAAAATACGAAAAGCATCAACTAGAATCTCATACACACTAGATTAAATATCTGGAAAACCTTGGTAAGCTTTTTTTAACCTCTGAACATACCTAGAGAAACATTACTGTATACAGTTACAATTCATAAAAATTTGTTAAACATAGATGTTCATCTAATGCTGTTAAACTACTGTTACTGAAGCATAAAATGATTTCTGCATTCATTATTGTCCACATGTAAAAAAATCAGCAATGAAAAAATATCCAATAATAAAATGTTTATAATTATTTAAAAAGCAGATCAACAAACCATTGTTGGTGCAATATATTACTATGTTAGCACTGAAGGTTGTCCACTGACAGGTCACTCTCACTTGACCTTGTATGCACAGAAAGGTAGTTCACCATGGTAACCTTGGTCTTGTGGCTTTCCATACAGTAAATCATTTCAGCCCTCTTCATGTAATTCTTTTATTGGCTGTGCAATTGAAATGTCATGCTTCACGAACAGAGAAGCTAGTAATTTCTTATGGGTGATTAAACTACCTCTGTAATGTACGAGCATGGACAGAACTGTATGCAACAGACTTAAGCATACATTTACTTTTTTAAAATTCTTGATATTTTTCAGGTGCTTACAAGGAAGTTTGTTGTGAGAATAAAAAACAATTCTTTTTCACAACTGTATTCTAAACAAACACCAAACAGCATCCCTTTTAGAATACCTTAAAGTGCAACAGGAAAATAGCAGCCTAAAAAAATAAATATTTATCATTGTTTTTAAAGTTAATACCTAATTTTCAATTGTACTGAAAAATTCCAAGAGTCAAGCTAGTTTATAAAGCCCAAGTCAGACTCAAAGCAGGAGCTGACATTCTTATTTTAATTATATTAATATATATAAAGGTGAGATTTTGTAGAAAATAATCAGAAAAAAAACCTAGGGGTGTGCAGACTCCTTCAGCTATTATTTTCATTATATTGTTTTACATTCATGGTAATCTTGATATAGAATTGAACAAATAAGGCTGATTCTTTTTTTGAAGAATTACTCCTTTGAATTCAAACTATAATCTAACAGCAGAAAATGAATGGGCTTTTTAAATTAGAAAGGTGCACTCAGAAGAACTTCATATCTTCTACGTTTTCTTTTACAAAATGGCACACTTTCCTATATAACTGTAATATAAAACATCTGATGTAACTGTATTTGCATGAAGTTCATACTAGGTTTTCTTTGTCTTTTCTGTTTTTGCATGTGTCAGATTGATATGAGTCTGAAAGACATACATACATGTATGCAGTACACAAACTGATAGATCTTTCAGAAATATAGCAAACACACAGGTACCACCATTTTTACATTCTTTTCTAAAAAAAAAAAAAAAAGCCTTTTTTAAACAGTGAAAATATCTTATTCTTTTCATAACTTTAATTTACAGTAAACTGCGATAATCCTGACTTTTTAGTTTTAGTTTCCCAATTGTACCCATACCTGCACACAATGAAAAAATAACATTGTTCAGTGATTTATTAAAAATTAAGGTAAATAACTGATGCCCAAAAATGCAGTGATGAATCAAGAAACCATTTGACTGCTGAGTTCTGAAATAAATCTAATAATTTAGCCACCTCAACCATTGGATCAAAAAAGAACGTGGAATAAGGTTATCAAGGAGAGGGTGGAAGGCTCTAACAGATGCTAGAAAATTCTTCCTTAGTGTTTTTATAATCACAGAAACCAGTTTCTGTTGAGCTTAAGAACCCAGATCTGCTATCAGGGGATCTATTTGTAAAGGTATAGAAGTGGTAATATAGTAGACTGACACCCCATTCAGCTGGATTAATGACCTCATGATGAGAATGGCAGCTGCTAGTCAGAAACCCGAAAACAGTCCCAGTTCAAACTGTGAATTTTCTTTTCTCTCTTGACTACTTTCTACAGGATATTTAATGCCTTTTTTGTGGCAAAGATACCAAAGCAGAGCTAGTTGTGTGCAGACTTAAGGAAAGGGTTTCACCTAAAGTGGTAGCACTATTAAGCAGTGGGACACCTCAAAAATATAAAAGAGCACATAGAAAACATACAAGATGCTTCTAATCCTTCTTTGCCTTTTAGTTACCAGCAGTACAAAATCAAGGTTGTGATTTCCTTTGCAAAGTGTAGTATTGGAGGAAATCTGATCTCCTGTCTTTTTATATAGGTCTGGTATCTCATACAGTCTAAGCATTGACCCAAGTCCCATTTCATTTTAGAAAAAAATCTCAGATAAAACTTATTTTTGAGGTGGGGAGAGAGCAAACACCTTCTCATATGAACACATGAAAAGTGCTACCTCCTGTTTGACTCAGCCAAAATAAAGAGAATGGATTTCATTTGGAGCCATTTTATCTTATTTCTCTTCTGCTCCATTGTGGAACATTGCTGAAATTCCCTTATGTCCGAGAAAAGTTCTAGCATTAACTACAAATCTTTAGCATGAAATTGCAAGCTTCACCACGATGGGCACAATGAAAAATCACAAAGAGGGAGACTGAAGTCTCATTCTTCTGCTGGACACTTCCTGTATTTTCTTTTGACTATCCTGTAAGTGAGACTGCATTTTTCATAGCTCTTAAACAGAAAAAGGATTTCTATTAGACCTCTTTCTTCTAAGTACCTTTAGAGAAAATCAATGTATTCTCATTGGTCCCACAGATTTCCTCTGAATTTAAAAATAACAGCTAAAACAGTGATAATATAGCAGTAACTCCATAAAATGGCAAACAGGAAAAAAAAAAAAAAAGGCAAAATCTAAAGAAAATACTTGTAGCGTCACAATTTTATATGGTCTTACAAGGGGAAAAAAAAAAAAAAGAGGTGTGTTTACCTTCCTGGTAGGAATTAAACAAATCAAATATTTTAGATATAAACTATAAATTCGGAAGAAAAACAAAAAGAATAAGGATTCTATAATGACTAGAAGTACAGACATCAGGGCTCTAGGTGGTTGCTAGATTAAAGAATTCTTTCATTAAAAAAAAATAAATCTAAACTTTCCACTATGGTTGAAAATCAAGGCTAGATTTGAATTTTTTCCACATTTGTACTCATGTCTCTATACTACATCTAAGCTCTACTGACCCTACAACTTAGGCCCTGCATTCACAAAGAGCTGTGCATGATCTTAACGTTAATTAGGAATATCCTCTCCATTCTACTGGTACATTAATAGAGAATTCTAGTCTGTTGTCTTTTTATTGTCTTATAAGAAACCACTTCACTACCCCATGCTGTGACAGTCTCTCAGGATATCCACATAGCCTGTTATCTAACACTTTGACCTAGAGTCAGATGCAAACTGCATTTTGATTCTTACAAGAATTATTATTTCTTTCACATCATATCAAGGAAACACAAACATCCAGGAAATTTTCAAGATTATACTTTTAGGGCCCACTTCTCTAAGGTTATAGTATCTTGATCTTTAAGAAAATGCCTTGGTTTTTCCCCTGTGAAAATGCTGTCTAATGTCAGGAAGTTTGAACTGACTTTCCAGGGCAGCATGATTTCTGTACGAATGTGAGAAGGTGGACCAATTAACTTGGAAACAGTAGGGATCTAACTACAAGTTGTTAGTTAACCTCAAAGCTCAAAGGACAGCCTGGACAATTGTATCCAACGTTGCTTGTTCACAGCAGAAGCAAGACATACCCAGGAGGACTCACACTTCTTTCCACTCTTTACCTGCCACCATCCCTTAAGTAGTTAGTATTTGTAAAGCAGTTTAAAAACAACTTATTGGTGATATAGTTAGCATAAAAGTAAAAAAACAAACAACAAAAAAAACCCCACACTTTTACATTTGTGCACTATGTTGGTTCAATTGGAGCAAATTTACAATTTTGGCTGGATTTTTCTCCTATAGTAGTGTCATAACATACCAGTTATGATAATAAACTTTAGGTTTCTCTGTAAGAAGAAAAGATTTAGAAATTGTATTTGCCAAGCTAGTGTTTTCCAGGTACCTTACTACCTCTTTACAGTAACCTTAATTTTCTAGCCTTCAAATTTAATTTTTATCATCTAATAACCTATAAATGCTTTAGCAAACTATTCTGCCTCTCTAAATCATTCCTGTTTCCAAATAATATCCCACTACAAGAATTTAAATACCACCACTAGTTTCTGTACTGTATAGCACCTTAATCTTTTCAGCTATATGAAACCTGCCTGCCTACTATTGGAAACTGTCCTTGAATTCACTCAGCATATGAATTCAACTTTATCAAATAGTTTTCCTCCATTTCTTGGTCTATGTATGTTGTTCCTTCCTTCCCAACACAAGATTTTTCGATTCCCTGTAACCCCTCTGTGTATTTGTCTGTTTCCACTTACAGGATTTAAGGGACATCTAAAGGGAATAGCCATGTTTCAGTCAGTGAACTGCACCATTTTTCTTGGACTGCTCTCCTATACTTGATCCTTTACACATTCTTTAATCTCCCTTCAAACAATTATATCAAATCATTTTCTAGTATTTTTCTGGAACTCCCTTCACCAAGTGTTATGAAACAATCTGCTGTTTATTTGTACATGAATATGTTGGCATCTGACAGACAGAATACATAGCATGTAACTGAGAAAACATTTGTGAAAATGCCAAAATGTCATATGCACTAATACTGTGCCATACATGTACAGAAGTCAGTGAACATTATTGAAGGAGGAAACAACATTATTTTACTTAACACTGCAAGACATTTAAAAGCTGTAAGAATACACAGAGAAAGTCTGAGCCTTAAATCACATTTATATAGTTCTGCTATTCCTGAGATTCCTTATCCTCATCTGTTACCTGAATTCAGTTTCTGGCATTTTTCCACTTTAGAATGCTTAACATTAGTTGAGGTATCAGGTTATGTATTTAAAAAACAAGCAAACAAAAAAAAACCAAAAACAAACCACTTCAATTTTCTTTAAAAACGTTTCCAATTCATTTTTATGTTACTCCTCTTTTTCTTCAGTCTCTCCTAGACATACTAATTTGTGAGGCACTTTTTAGATACAGGTTCCATTGTAGGGCTTTGAGTTTCCTGAAAAAGTTTGAGAGACACCTTGACTTTGAATTTTTCCTACATCAGAAAACGTAAGTAGTGTTACAGTCAGCAGAGCCTCATTAGTCCCAGAAATCACAATAGCTGAGGTTTCAGGCAACTCAGAGTCTTCAGTTTGAGAAAGATCTATTATATGCAGTAAGTAACTGCCAAAGATACAGGCTGCTTTCATTGTGAATTGAAGGGTTAAAGAATGCAACATTTGGATTGCAGCCTATTGTATCTTCAAGAGATGTCCTGCGATTACTTGTTTTATAGAACATTTGATAATTGGAGAATTAGTTGGCACTGCAAAGAGTAAAGATCTGAGGGGAAAAAAAAGTTGGCACTGCAAGATTGGATGATATCCAGCTGCACCCTGGAGTTCTCCTTTTAGAGACACTGCTGGGACCTATGGGAACCTTGCTCTGTAAAGGTTTATTGAGAATAGGTGCCCCTTCTTCATTGCCAGAGCTATGAAAGATGATTGCGGAGAACCAATCATGCCTGCGAATCCAGCCATTGTATACACCTGATGCTTCTTGGAAAAGAAGTTGGACAGGTAGCTAGTAATAGACTCAGAACTTACAGGGCCCTTCAGGTATCATATCACATGAAGACCTCCTTCTGTTTGAGACCATAAGTAACACAAAAGTATTTGCCTTCTCAATCCGTTTTCTTTGCTGTAAGAGAGATTCCTGCAGCACTCATAGGGATAGGAGAAATGTAAAGACAGCAAGCTATTCTTCTTTTCCTATCACTATAGCATAGTAAAGAAGAACATGGGTTTCTCCATGTCTTTGCTCTTGAGTGTAAGGCATGCAGCGCCGCAAATGTGGAAAATGCAAATTATTTTAGGACTATTTTGTTTGCTCACAGAACATGCTATCAATTCTAAGTAAAGAAAAGGAGATAGGCATCTTATTAACAACTTTTGGCTTTGGCAGAAGGAGATGATATATCCATACCTGTTTTCTGTGACATATAATAACTTGCCAGTTTTTAAATGTCAGGATCAAAACAAAGAAATTCAACTGCAGGCTATTTGACTTTTATTTTTTCTTCCTTCCCAATACTACTAAAAATAACTAATTCAGTTCTTTCAAAGAACAGTAAAATAACTACAAGAGAAAGCTAACACACAAGATCCCTGGATTTATTTTCTGTCTTTCTTTAATTACCCTTCTATAAACAGCACACTTTAAAGTACAAGGTGAAGTTAGCTATGTCGTATGTACAAATACTGTGAAGCTGCTATTATTAGCAATTCCTAAAATAAAATCTTCCAAAAATGTTTCATCATCATACTCTGATCGCAACACTTAGCCAACTCCAAAGTGTTAAGCACCACTAGCTACTTCTCTCTAATAAGGAAGAACTCTTCTTGATCTACCTAAAATGAAATTAAGTTCTGTCTAGCAAGTGTCATAGGTTCTCAAGTGAAGGAGAACTACTGTATAACCTCATCAAATGATCAATGTTGATTCAGATTCTGCTCCTTTGATCTAAATATGTCTTAAGATTAATTTCAATTGCAAAGGCAAAAGGCTTATCTACAATTTAAGGTTAATTTTATCATTTAATCATTTGCATATGTAATCTTGTTTATTATTAAGTGTGAGCAATATTTGTGCAATGTGCTCCTCTTTCTGCTTGGTTTACTACGGAGAAAACTAACAATGCAAAAAAATGACATAGGGAAAAACAAAACCAGCACAGGATCATAAAATTTTACAAATCACATGCTATCAAATGCCTCTTTTAAAACAACCCTAATACCCTTTAATCTTCATTATCACTATTTTTCTTTACAAGTACAGTAGCAGATGTAAGAAGCACATATGAAGTACTTTGACCACATCTACTGTATGTATCAATGGAGTATTTAAATGTAATGTGTCCCCCTGCATGACAACTTGCTTCTCCTTAGTACCCAGTTACTTTCTCTGAAATTAAACAATTAATAAGACAGAAGCTGTATAAGTAATAAATTATTCACCTAAATGAACATTAATCAATTATAGACACAAGAATAAAAAAACAAAAAGAAGAAAAAAAAATGACACAGCTATATGCTTTTAATATTAAAACTACTCTAGCCAAAATGTCTTTAAACAGATATAACTGCATGATGGCAATGCAAGCAAAGCTACATTATGGCTATTTATGTTAAAATATATATTATTTGTCAAACAAAATAATGAACCCATGACCAGTTACCAGTAATACAGATGGCAAGGAAAATATTACGATTCTGTGCGGTGTGTATGAATAGGAAAGTGTATTACAATTCCCCTAAATTATTAGTTTTACCAATATTTAAGAATCTTATATCTTTTATTCATACAGAAGTTAAAATACAGACTTAAATTTTCCCAAGCTCTCTGGAAAATATTCAGTGTTCACACAAACACGTCAAATAGTTTTCCTCACACTTACTAGAAGAAAGTAAGACAATGGGCACAGTCAAATTTTGGCTTAGTCATGACATGCAAAGAGATATGTGAGAAGCATAGAACGATTCTTGTTTCTTGATTTAAGTTAGATTTATTCCAGATGTGGACATATGTAGCCAGAAGGAGGCCAGAACTCTTATTTTGCAGAAGTTGTTCTTTGTGAATAATGTGTGCAGTTAGTTATAGGAGCTTTGGAAAAGTTGCATATCTAAATTCTTCTGGAATTGAAGTACCAGAATGCCACCACAATATAGCAGATGTAATGATAAGGTCAAATAGGCAGGCAGAGATACCCTCTATCTAGCAGTGCAAGAATACCTACACCCTTATTATGCATCCAGTATCTCACAGATGTGCCATCATTCTTTAATTTTCTATCTCATTCTCCATACTTTATCTGTTATTTATGTAAATTTGTAATTATATTAATGCAGAAATGCTGCAGTAAAGCTACAATCTATAAAAGGTAAGCAAGCCAACTCCTGACAGTTTGCTTCATTAATCATTCATATTCAGGTCTACAATTTCCCATTTTGCCTATGTTGTTTTATGGATTAATCGAACTAATTTTAACTGCTTGAATCTGAGATGGTAACAAAACCCCCAAAACTTCTCAAGTGAAGACTAAACTCCATTCTGGGAGCATTCGGATAAAACCATAAGAGTTCCAGGAACTGTTTAAGCTGATGTAGGGATTCATATACATATGGTAGGAGGGGAATGGCACCTGTCTACAGCGAGCAGGGAAAATGATGCTCCCTAGTACAAGAGAGGCATGGACATACTGGAGTGATACCAACAAAGAGCCACAAAGAGGAATAAGGGACTGAAGCATCTCTCCTACGAGGAGAGGCTGAACGCACCAACTACTCAGAGACCACCCAGTCCCTGACATTGTCAGGGAGAAGGCTCAGGGGGATCCTATCAATACGTATAAATATCTGATGGAGGGGAATAAAGAAAATGAAGAAAATGGAGCCAGCCTTTTTCTCAATCATGTCCATTGACATGGCAGCTCAAATGTATAATTGCATGATATTAAAATTTGAAAAACCCTGCAAGTCAGCAACAGGATTTGAATTCACAGTTTAGTATCATGTTCCTTGCAGTATGAACACTTACTACAAATATTAACAAAAATATATAGTTGGCATCAAGCTAATAATACATATTCTTGCAATTTATAGTAAAATCCACAGTTCTCTAGTATGGGAAATATTAATTTGAAATATACCTTCCAACTATAACATACTAGAATTATTGATATTGAATAACAAAAACCATGTTCAGATCAACTAAATATATGGAATAGAAGTAGCCAAAATCAATATAACTCTGTTTCAGTAAGCTTCAGCCAAACCAAATTTTTACTATTTCTTGAGGCTTGTTTTCACTCTTCCTTGTTTCAAAAAAAAAAAAAAAAAAAAAACCCTGAAACAATTCTAGATGGTAATTAAAGATGAATATGCCAAGCACTCACATCCATCAAAATTGCATCAACCTCACCCACAAAGTCAAGGATTTTTTCCATATTTCAGTATTGTTGATGTGGCAGCATGAAACGATTTAGCTGCTCTTCTGCATGAGGAAAAAATTGAGATAGAAAAATTACCAGTAATGGTATTTCTTGTGTTCCCCCTCCAGCATCACGCACAACAGAATCTCTTAGAGACAGTTTTACTTTTACACCCACCACTAATCAGAACAGCAAAGATTCCTCAAAACCACTGTTGTCAATCAAGACAAGTATAAAGACAATTTGTTCACTTCTTTCATAGTCCAAAAGTCTCCAAAGTCAATTAGTATCTAGAAATAAGCACAGAAATATCTAGAATTCAGCACAGCATGAAATATATATTTTTCAAGGCAGTGTGTAGGAGAAAGGAAAAGAAAAAGGAAAAAGATAGGAAAGATAAGGATAGGTAAATGAACACTATATGTAAACAATGTTTCACTGATTTGTAATTCTTCTGTCTGCTGCTTGCTCACCAGAACTGACATATAAATGGACTGCATAGGAATAGGAATGCATATGAACATACACTGCAAAGTAGGGTGGAAGAAATTTCCAATGGAAGCAGTTTAGAAACCAAGATTCAGCTGGTAATAGCTACTAAGTACTGGTTAACTAGATTTCACAGTCCTCTTGATGTATTCTTCTTTCCACCTTTCAGACAGACTTAGAACACTCTATGTAAACCCACCAAAAAAATAATCATGAGTATAATGCTTCAGATGTTTTCTATAACTGTGAAGTGCTAATAAAAAAAAAAGAAAATATATTTTCTGAAAATGGTTGTATGGTTCCTATAAAAAAAAGTGACATTACTTGCATTCGGACATGGCTCTTCTTCATGACAGGCAATAGCATATGATAGAAGCCTGAATAAATGATAAAAAGATATTAACTTCTATGCTTTGAAAAGCAAAGGAACCGACTGAAAGGAGTAAGGAAAAAAATGCTCCAAGAACCTGTTTAGAAAGGATGGAGCATATGGATTACCTAGTAATTTAACACTGTGGTAAATTATATTAAGAGATACTGAGAAAAAGAAGTAATAGTATTGGCTAGAAATATTTGCTTTGTACAGAAAGTGATGACAAAAAAATCCTATGATTTTGATATTTGGAATTTAGTACAGGAAATGTATAATGGAGAGCTCACCTACCTGCAGGAAGGAATAAGGAGGAGTCAAATACATCCAGACTACAAATCAAGAATAATCACAGTGTAGAAGAATCTTCTCTGATGAGTCCTGAAAGAGCAACATTAACCAACATGGTATTTATTGCATTTTGTTAATTTAACTTTTAAGTCTTGTAAAGTCTTGGCAGATTTTCTACTTTTGTTTTCCACCAGGAGGTCAGGAAGGCACCAGATTAGATATATATTGAGAGTATAGATTGCAAAGAACTGAAGTTCAGCTGTTACAGTTAAAAAAAAAAAAAAAAAAAAAAAAAAGACAAGGAAATGACTGGACAAGACCTCATAATGGCCTTGACTGACATGCCTTTTTGCAACATGGTAAGTGGATTTTTTACTGCTTTTCTTCCATGAGGAATTCTTTGAAGGACAGAGAAGGCAGGAATAGAGGATTTTCACTTGCAACAATAATTAAATTAAACCTAATCAAACCATTTTATTATTTTCTGCTGAAGGCCAATATATTTAGCATCTTCTTCCATGCATACTAAATTACATTAGCTCTAGGCATTTTCAGAATGTTGATTTGTTAAAGATGTTCATATATATTCAGTGACATTCTTTGTAATATCCAGGTAAATATAACCAGCTGAGTCTTTTTTGGTTTTGAAAGGAAATAAAGCATTAAGATAATTTGATTTATTTAAAAGGTAAAAACTATAAATCTATACAGTGAGATGTCTTTTTCACATGAGACTTTGTGTTGAGGTCATTCCTACTGTAGCAGTCACATTGTCCATTGCTGCAATTGTAACACCAGAGGCTCAACATCTGATTTCTTTATAAATCAGAATCTCCTCACAAAAAAAAAAAAAAAGAGAGAAAAAAAAAAAGAAAAATAGAAAGTAGTTTTATTAGTAAGGTTACACATCTAAAGTAAAAAATGAAAAATACTGACCAATAACCACAGTTTTAGAATGTAAACATATTGCATACACTTCAATTACATAGCAATCTAGTGTAAAACTGTATTCAATTGGACAGATTGAAATATTTAAATATCTTGCATAAAACATATCAGTACTAGTAATGAAAAGAAATATTACTGAAATAATTTAATTATATGTTGGAAATATTTTGCATATAAACAAAGTAGATGGAGTACAACTGTTTCTACTGACTACATACAAAACCAAGTATAAACTACCCACAGTACAATGCTCCTCCATGAAGAAAGCATTACATTTGTATAAACATATTTATACATCAGTCAAATCTGTTTTATATATATAAATATATATATATTTACGATATATATACATTTGTGCACATATATATATAAAAATAAATATACAAATAATATAATGAAGTTTTGAATCTCAAGTTTCACCCAGCATACTAAAAATGTAGTTTAATTTTACAACCATAAAGCATACCAACAACTGAAACTCCTGCTCAGTTTCTTTTGATCTGCTCTTCTGTGTCCAGGTTTTGAGAATCTCATCTATTGTTTCTGAGATTAACCAATACACTAATGAACTAAGGCCACTTCCCTCTGAGAAAAGTTTACCATCAGCACACTGTGCAATGTAGGCCTGCTACATGTTCAAGTAATTTAGATCCCAAAATCACTTAGTAGCTATTGAAAAATCTTATTTCTCTCCTTTTTTTGTGTCGTGTGCGGTATCACTATCAAGTTTTCTCAGTATTTTTAGAAACTAAGCTAGTTAATTTCAAATTTTTTCAGAGACAGTTAATATTTTAATGTATGTGATTTACAGCAATGTAGAGTATTAGTCATGCCTATGGAACAGTATGAAATAAGGGAATAAGAAATGAGATTTTATAAATTTGGAAGAGTATACTATCAATAACTTAGAGTGAAACTGAGGCACAATTTTCCTGAAGAGGTAGGTCTATTTTTGTACTGTTGCATAAATACACATGACAAAAACGCATTCTGCTTGATCTTTTGAGATATTTACATCTACGTGCTGGATTGTAACTCAGCCTAAACTGAGTGTATCACTATTTTTGGATCTAGAATCTATAGACCAGGTATGGTGTTTCTTGACAACTTCTTAAACCAACCTGCAACCCCAACACTCTAGAAATAGGGGTCTTGATGGGAATGTAAAAACATTAGCTAAATCAGTATGTAGCAACATGATCATAATAGAGATTTCTCATCAACTTCTCATTTATGTTATATTAACATCTGAAAAAGCTATTTAAACATTAAAATTAATACATCATAAAACAATAGAAATACTTCATACAAAATTTTTATTTGAATCGCAGCTACTCACAATAGCTATGAATATCCCCATTCAAATTGCTTCCATGAATACTGTATAAAATGAGAATAAACTAAAAGTAAAATTAGAATACTCCTTTATAAATTACTATATGTCAAGCTAACAAATGGTAGACTTGTCATATTGAACAACTAAATGTCTAAATGATCATTCAGCACTCATAGTGTAGGGAAAAAACACTAGCTTTGTTGGCTATAAAGCAGTTGCTCGATTTTTCATACTGTCATTCTGCTCTATTAGCAAAGCCTAACACAATTAGGTATGAATATGCAGTAATAACATGCAAATTGTTCCCTCTCAATTGCCCCAAGGCAGCAGTCTCAGCCTTTCAAAGCTTGATTTCTTCTACATCATTACAGGCTTGGCATAATTCATCAGAATAAAAAAATACCTCAGCCTTATTGCATGTGGCCAGCTAGTAAAATCATCAGTAGTTGTTAACCATTCTCCCTCAATAGGTTTGTTAGCAACGCTGTCCCCAGCTCCCTGCCACTCCTGCACTTGTACATGTTTCCCTTGGGTAATGTTAGACACTACATTTGAGCCTGCCAGAACAATTAACCCTACTGTTAATTAGAATGAAATGTCAGGCGCACAGATGGTACAAGCTGGCACCCTGCCATCCCGCCAACTGCTGCTGAAAGCAGCTACCCCACTGCTGACAGCTGTTCAGCTATGTCCCAAACCAGCAGATGTCAAAACTTTCCAGCTGAGGAAAGCTAAAAAAAGCAGTGATGGGGGTTTCTAGTCCCAGCAGTAATGATCACTGTTTTACTGTTATTGTATCTATTACCTGTTGTCATACTGTACCCATCAAGTGCAGTCATCAAGCAGCAAGATGCAAATTAAAAACGATACCAAAAGTGAATAAATGTAAAACTACTTTCCAAGATAATTCTGTACAACTGTAAAAAAAGAAGAAAAACATACCTATAGCATTTCTTTAGAATCCATATTTTATTTTCAATTCAGGGTTTATTTTACATGAAGTTATATGATGATACATTGCATTAGAAAGTGATACTCTGGATATTTGTACACTAGAGTATGAAATCCTTTCTTGAAGAAAACTGTAAAATCTTAGCATGAGTGATTTTCACACTTTATTTTTCCTATGTCAATTTGATTGAATCTTTTCTTACTATTATGAGTTACAAAGCAACAAAGATAAAGCCCCAGAAGTCAGAATGTACCCAAATTTCTGAGTGTCTAGGCACACAGTACTTTGAATTACCAATTTAACCCTAAATACGTCAATGAAAGATCCCAGACTATTTTCTGTTGTGAATCAGGATTCTAATTCCAGTAACTATGGTTTGGTTACTTAAATCTCTCTTTGATTTTAGAGAATACGCTTTGGGGTTTAATTTTTTAAGAACCTGAGAAACATAGTGGGAAGGCAGATACATTTCTGCACTGTGAAAAATTCTCTCATGTTCTTCATAGCTGCATAAAGATGGAATGAGTAGTTTCTTCAGGATTCCTTTAAAAGATTCTATCATGTAACTTTTAGCAATAAAAATACAAATCCAATGCTTTTTAAGAAATTTAAAAAATAGAATGTGTTTTATTCTTACATATTGTCTTATTCGAACTACCTGTTCATCAATATTATATTCTCACATAAAAAGATGACTATGGGGGGGCTGAATACAAAAGAAAGTATCATATGCTATTATAAACACAATTAGAATATATTTAGTTTAAAATTTATTAATAAGATTATACTAATATCTGTAAAAAATTGTCCACAAATTAGAAAGCTTACACAAATAACTTTGCTTTCCCTAGAAATTTTTGGGAAGTAAGTTCTTGCAAAGAAGATATATATGGTTAGAATTAATTAAAAATAGATGCAAAATTTATAAATAACAAAAATCAGTGAAATTGAGTTAGATGTCTCCATTTATGTCATTTTTTCATCTGAAAATACATTTCATATATTCATATATAAATTCATTCTCAAATACATTTTTCTGACACTGTCTTCTCTATCTGCAAGACAGGTATATGGTAACATTTGTGAAATTTATATTTAGCATAGGACTTTAGTGTTAAATTAATATCTTTGATTTAGATTTGTTTGTATTCATACATAGTCTCAGTTTATGTGGCATTCATAAGAAAGTAACTGATTGGATATTTTAATATTAGTTTGGTTCTGGTTTAGGTTAGAGTTTTTTTCCTACAGGTAGGTAGTTAATATACTAATTTTAGGAGGGAGTAATCTTAAGAAACAGATGTTACTAATACATCACCAGACTGCTAATGGTTCATTGCACTTCTGGAGTCAGAAGTTGCATATAAACATCATGTGCATTAAAAAGAAAAAAGATTTTATTAGAAATATTCAGTGGAAAAGCATATGTAGTATTTAGTTGAAAAAAAAACGAATTATCAGGTTTCAATTTGCTACCTGCAGCAAAAGCACAGTTTGATAGAGACTACTTAAGCCATTTTCTTGGCTCATGAAAACCTATATATGCTAAAATTTCAGAGGATCTGAGGCACTGCATGTTGCAGTAGGCAGTCTTTCATATGAATACCTACACCAGCATCTTGCCAAATATGGCAGCTCCAGCTTTATAAACAATAACTGCCAGGGATAAATTACCCCAAAGCCATGCACAAGACACAACAGACACAATTGCCTTCAGTGACCATAGTAACACTTAAATCTGAGGATTGCTATCAGCCCAAATCACTTCAGCCTTGCCAAAGGATGCAACTGGATACAGGACACCTGATTCACTTCTCCTTTTCAGGCCAGGGAGCTTTACTGAGTTACTGCCTGTGCTTAACAAGTGAGATGTTTATTGGTGGCCTCAAGTATTATTTTGAGGGGTATATTGTATCTTTTGAGAATGTAAGAAGAGAGCTTGGGATAGGTATTCTTGCTTCTGCTTTGTCTAGATGTGAGAAGAATTTAATAGGAGACCTTGTTGATACAGTACATGTGGTGCTTGCAGGTAGCTGACACTGGCTACAAAGGCCCATTTGCTACTTGTTGAGCTACAGGTAACCTGGATGTGCAGGTGGCACTGTACAATCATATATAGAGAGAGATATAGATATATCTTCGTGTATTAGTTCTGATGCAGACAACAGGTCTGCTAGACACAAGAGCAGCCAGGCATATTGCAAAAAGTCCAGAATGAAGTTTGGCAGCTTCCCAATATAGATTTTGCTAGTGAAGTAGCGGTGATGCTCACATGACCTCAGTGTTGGCACCCACTCAGTTATGGGGCTGCCTGCAGCCCTGGGTTCTCTGCAGGGCTGCCATCCCACCACCACAGCCCTGCTGGAGTGCAGGACCAAGCTGACAGTCTGAGGTCCTGGGCTGTGCTGTCTGGGCAAGTGGTGCTCTGTGCCAAACATCTTGCACAGCCTGCACCAACAGCCACACCCCCTATTGGCAAATATATAACAGCCATCTGCTACAAATGATGTAATTGTGAAGGCCACGTGACAGGTTTCATAAATAGCTATAATGTCCATGGCCCCCTGTGCATTTAAAGACAACTTTGAGGACATAACCAGTAAAGGGAGGCAGCAGCAGATCTGCAACACAGCATTGCATATCTCTATAACCAGACTTACAGTGGATCTCTCTCAGATTAACAGCTGACTGGGAGTCTGGTATTGTCACACTCCACAGAACAAGCACCTCTATCTTTTGTGAGCTTGTGAGAAAAATGCAACAGATTGCAGCAGAAGACTTTGAAGAGGGTAATGGCTGCCAACTACAACTATTCCGGATATGCAGGGCTTAATAGTCCCCTCACCAGGTAATAGCTTCCTTTACCCTAAATCCCCCCTCTACAAGGACAGCCATCTGATTCATGACTCCAAAACTCAGAGGAACCTGAGGCAAAGGACCATGAACTGAAGGTCTATAGGAGCAGTAGATCCTTAAAGGCACAATTACTCCTTCAAACTGCACTCACCTGGAACCATTCATCTGGATAAGACGTGTCTCTCTGCCACCGTTTGCTAAGGAGAAGCACCAGTATCAGCAGAAAACGCAGAAAGCCTTCACTGATAAAAAAATCTAGACAGTGTCTATAGGTGTGCAAGGTGTATGGCTCCTTTTTAATGGCACACGCAAGAGGGTGGGCACTAGGCATGCCTGCTCTGCTACAGTTTGTTCCTTATGCACTGTGGGTGGCCCATTCTGGAGCGTGCTGGCATCAACACTGTCAGCATAGGGCAACGCACACCAACGAGACCTAAGCTGTTCTCTGCGCAAAGCATGAGTTGGCCGTGGGTGTAAAAAGTGTTCATTTTTGTTCACCTGGGTCTTTATTTCTTCAGCACCAGCAAATAATATTTCATATGCTACAAGGAAGTAGCCTGTTTTTTTCAGAACTGACTGGAAGGACCACTACAGGCACCAGCTAGCTTCTAACTCCAGACTGGATCAGAACTAAAATCTGAGGAATTTCAAAAGGCCTATACAAAGGTGGCATAACAGTAGCCTAGATTAAATTTGCTCTTGTTACAAATTGTGTTATAGAACTGAAGGAATGTTTTCAAGTACATGAAGACATTCTTAGATAATAAATTAATTCTCGAGGAGTGCAATTCAGTCAACGTAACAGATAACCAGTGAAGATGTCTCAGTGCTTCATATACAGAAGAATGACACAGATACATGATGCTAATTAAAACGTCACGCTGCAGCTTTCTTTTTAATAACAATATGTTCCCAAACACAAAACTTTCTAAGACCCATGGCCAGGAAACACTAGAATTCCTTTTCAATTTACGAGGTAAGCTGGGCAAAGACCTAGTCACTGGATCAAAAGGCCCTTCCTAAAATCCAGAGTCTATCAGCATCAGGCCCACAGTCCTGGTTTGTCTGGCACAAGAGCTCTTAGGCCTGGTTGACAGTTATTTGGCAACACAGAAACTCACTTGCTAAGATGCTCCACAATCAACACTCCCTCTGAGTTGAGACAAAGCGTAAGAAACCTTTGTACCTGATAGCTTTGGTTTCCCTAACTCTGTGAGGAAAATCTGACTGGAGACTCTTCCCTCCCGAAAGGAAAAAGTAAACAAATAAAAAACCTTGCTGCCCTTTCTCCAGGCATGTGGCTTTCCTTTGTTCTTATCACTGTCTCCTGGTGTGTCCTAACTGATGGTAGGTAATTCTAGGCTTCAAGAGCCAAGTTAGTTAGTTCCCAGATGAGTCAGGACCAGCAAGCTCTCCTGCTTTTCTCCTTTGATTAATAATTTTCCATCTAGCCCCCCCCAAAATAAGGAGGGTGCAGCACTGACTTATTTTTGATACAGCTCTTACCCCTTTTTCCCATCCTTTTTATCTTTACCATGCAAATCCATCATTTCTCCAATAAGGAAGGTATTGTGCAAGGACAAAATATA
This sequence comes from Falco punctatus, assembly GCF_963210335.1. NCBI lineage: Eukaryota > Metazoa > Chordata > Aves > Falconiformes > Falconidae > Falco > Falco punctatus. The sequence goes on from NC_137582.1 coordinate 38,579,611, forward strand.
CCATGCATATAAAATTAAAAAGAAAGCTGAAATTATTATAACTAGATAAACACCCTCACAGAAGGTTCAAGATTTAAGTCAGTGAACTATGGTTATGAGGAGAACTACTACTAAAAGAAAGAAGGAATTAAAGTAACACTGATTTTTTTCAAAAATCCTCAGAAACTTTTCTTCTTTTTATCACAGGGAAAAAAAAAAAGTAATACCAAAGGGGAAAAAAATCAACAATAGTAACCTCTTTTCCACAGAATAACTTCTTCAAGGAAAATTCAAAGTTCAAAATCAGGCATTAAACATCACAATAGCAAGAGTAATGACACATAACACACACACATTCTGGCTAACAGCCAGTCTAGTAAAGCTAAAGTCAAGGGTTAAATTTCTGTTGCCTTCTGTTGGGCCAAGATTCAGCTAAACTGTACATATTTCTTTTTATTCTCTGTTTCTCTCATACAAGAAGAAATACATGGTGGAGCACTTACCATACTAATGGAGAGACACCCCATTTTAAACAAGTTGCTTTCTCAAGTTTAGTAAATGAAGGATGAAAAATTGATTTAAAAACCCTAGCAGAAGTGTCTCCCCCCAACCTTGCTGCTAAGAAAGGTACTTGAACTCATGCCACCTCACAAACAACTGTCAGATGTTTCAAACCCACACAGCTCCTCAGGGCATTCAGTACATTTATACGAATCAAGGACATTGGTTATGTGCTTTGGATCGGAGGGCTGATAATATGCATACTGAATGCATCTCCGACATAAAGGATCTCATTTATGTTCTCAGGGTATACTGCTTCAAGCACAAAATGAAGTATTTTCTCTGGGATTCAAGCTGCATATACTAAGTATAGTCTGTTGTTGCATGTTGCATACAGTTGTTCACTGTATCTGAGAACTATACATAGCTCTTACCATAATGAAGCTTCCGATCAACACACTCTCCCATATTTAGATTACTACACATAATTTTCAAGTTTCTGTTCTGATCTCATCCAAAGACTAAACTTTTTAATATCGTGGGCAATGACAATTGGTTAAGCATTTTCCGTTAATAATTACTGGGTTTACTGAATCTAACAATTAGTGAATTACTGGTGAAAAACACTCAATAAATTATTCCAAAGCCTTAAGTCTCAAATAAACCACTAAAAGCAACCACTAAAAAGGTAAACCATTTTAACAGATTTTATTCTTACTGTACAGTACATGAGTATATATTCTGAACATGAGTTCTTCTCTTCTGTATATAAGCTGAAGAAAAAAAATTAAATTTCAATGGCTACTATCAATTTAAGTCTACATTAATGCTGTAGATTTTCTTCAAGTACTTGTTTAAATTAGAGTTGACACCTATTTCAAATCATGCCTTTCTGAAATTCTTATTAATAAGTCACCACTATTTTAAAATATTCATCATCAAAATTAGGTCAGATGATTAAGGGATTATTCCTACAAAGCCTGAAATTTAGAGTGTCTGAACACCCACATTTTCAGTGACTTAAGTGGAAGAGGTACTTCCTTAAAAGCCACACAATCACATGGATTAAGTTTAGGCCTGGGAGCTGTAAGATTCTGAGCTCTGTTTCCTCATATTTATGTACTTACATTACCAATTTTTTGTACTTAGCATTAGTACTATTTAGTTAGAAATTAGGTGTATATCATTTATTCTGCTTTACTGATTGGGACACTGACAACTTTGTAATGTAAAATTATATCCTCAAGGTGTGAGAAATAACGTACCGGATTCTCCTCTGCCATTCTGTATTGTCTTCAACACCACACCGTACCTGTTAAGTGTATGGTAGGAGAGCTGGAAAAAAAGGATGGAGATCCCACTAATTCTGAACGTCTCTGTTCCAGCAAAATTTAACCAAAACCAAAACAAAAACCCACCACCCAAAAAGACAGCAAGCAGCTTATGTGCTTTCTTAGTGACAAAATAAACATATAATTACTACAAAATAAATAGTGGAAGACTGACAAAATAAAGCTCTGCTCTGTCCACTGCTTATCAATAAATAGACATACTACCATATATTTTGAAAATACCAGGTGCTCCACAAAGAACCTATGAGGTATCTAGGGGGACCTTTTATAAACATGGACATTAATAATATATATTTTGCACTTAAAACTTTGACTTAGAAACATTTTTTATTGAAAATAAGAACGTGGCATATTTCTCCCCATCACCTAATATTTTTTCTAATCTGTTCTTGGAGCCAAAAGGATTTCCACCCATATTTTGCTGCTTATACTAACAAGATAGCAAATTCTGCAATACTATTCCCCTTCATTTCCCAGTAGCCATTTCCTTCTTCTCCAAAAGGTCATTACAGAATTACAGGATGTGTTCCTGTCTCCCTTAGGGTTTATAAACACAATTCCTCATAAACATAAAAGTGAATGGATACCATGGTTGAACAACACATTGCAATAACAGTACATTACTAAATTTGAAAGGGTGACCTATTTGGTATATTCACAGATTACTATAAAATAAAAGTGCTGTAAAAAATTTAAAATTTACAAAATGTTCTAACATACATAAACACATATGCACACAGAGAGCAATCAATTGCATGTACATCCAGACACATACACAGAATATTGTATTTATAGATTAATGCACTTACAATATTTATACTGAATAATTTCTGAAGAATGATTTAATCAACCAGGAAGGTTTAAAGGTGCCACATAACTACACATGTAAGTATGCCCTTACTGCTGACCTTACAATGCACTTAGTATCTTGTACTTCACTAATGCTGTTTCTACCACTACAAGCAATTTATTCTACCTCACGTTCATCAAGTGCTCATAAATCAGCATTAGGCCACTTTTTTACTGAGTTGCTGATTTTTAGCCAGCAGACAGCAGCAGCATTTGGATTCAAAGTCTAATATTGGCACACATATTGATTTTAATTAGTCTAATTAGTTCATTACACTAAAAATCAAACAGACCATTTATTACATTCCCAACTAATGACATATGATCAAGGATTTAATATAATGAGCAAGATCAATTATCACTCATAAAGGTAGTCATTAACAAGTGTAAACACTGCCTAACTGAATACCATTACAAATTATGAAGTCATAGCTAGGTCATTTGCATAAGCATACTAATTTCACTTCATGATATTCCTTCCATTTAATACTCTGAATACCTTTCATAAAGCTCCTTTTTTCATGAGACTTGATTCATAGCCATAAACTGAATTCTTACTGTCAGTAATGCAATTGTTCACTACTTAAACTCTGTGCTGTTAAATCAAGGTTCAAGCAAACCAGACAATATCTGTGGACCCTCTCAGAAAGTATTATGGAATATTACAAGAAGGAAATGAGGTTTCCAGGTGTACCAACATGGATCCAAGAGTATTTCTCTACTGGAGAAAATTCAAGAACTACTTTCATTGTGGTCTGGGATATTTCACATGCAAAATTGAGCTAGTGATAGAAGTCAGCCCTGCCACGGTTGTTTAGCAGTATAAAGAGAAGGAAGCAACATCCACCAGCGTATTTTCACTTTACTGTAGAAACAGCAGATTTTAAAATAAAATTTACAGCTGTAAGTAGTAAAATATTCTACTATCCTTAAAGTCTCAATACTTAATTCTAACCCTAATTCTACCTGAATTTTTCCAAGGTCTCTGTCGCCATCATTATCTATTGTTTATCTTACAATAGCATCCAAGATGTCAATCCAAATCATAGCAATTATAGATTCTATTATAGCACAATCATATCTATGTGGTGCACAACAATCACGAATGTAAAGGATAATCCCTCCATCTGCCAAAATTATTTTCCTCCTATTCTAGCTTATAATGGTTACTTTGGAATACTCTTCATATGCACTTCTCTATACCAGAATACATTAGGGACCTACATATCCTATGTATGTATCACATGTAGCTCAGTATATATGAAATGCATAAGAATTTTTTTCATTTGCTGTATTTTTTATAAGAAACTGGAAGTAGTCTTCATTTTCATGAAGCTCTTTGAAGATTTCTAATGGTAGAAGCTGTAACTAACACATACAGCCCAGTTAGCAGATGTTTAAATTCAATGGATACAGGAAAAATGGAATTTACTATTACTACTCAGATTAGAACTTCACTCAAGAAGCAAAAGCTTTTCAGTATAAAATTACATTTTTATTTCATAAAAATATCTTGCTGATTGTAAAGTCTGCTTGTTCTAGAAGCAGTATATACTGATACATTTAACAGCATCTAATCTGTATCAGTGATAAGTGACTTCTACAGATACTGTGTTCATCAATAACTGAAATCTGTGTCCTCAGATTCTTTGATTAAGTTTGTTAAAAGGCTTCAATCTTCGATGGCATCATCAAAAAGTACTCAACACTTCACAGAAATAAACCCAGTAGCATCAAATTTCATTTTTGCCCTAAAATATACTAATAACGCAAAAAACATAGGTGCAAGCTCCTTCTATTGAATTCCAAAATAAATAAAAACTCAGTAATAATACTTACATTAAGTGCATCCCTGTTCCTAATAATTTAGAAAATGTGTAAAACAAAGTCAACCTAGCTCTATACCTTTCTGGCCGTAAAGATCGGAACAGCTTTTCAAGACACTGGGAGGCCAAAGCTGCACCTCCCACTACCCAGCTCCGTTAAGTCTGAAACTGCGATAGATAACTGATTTACACCTGAATCATTGTTTCATGACTTCAGGCTTTATGTGCTTATATGCATTAGCACTTAAAATTTTGTATACTTCAGTGCTTAGTAATTCACTGGATATATTCTGGATTCTATTATTTAAAGAATTATGTCATTGATATTGTTCAATACATGATTTGTTAATATAATTTTTGTTCCACCATGCAGTACATCCACTGTCTCTTCACTTTCACTTTTTTTCTTTTTTCTCACTTCCACTCATTTGGTCTTCCTTTCCACTTCCTTACTCTGAACTTTGCCATTGTTTCCTCTCCGTTTCTTACATATGTGTGTCCTACCCACCTCAACTCTTCCAAAGTCAGAGTCTGTTCTGGTATCAAATATAAATGGAAGATGACATTGAATTTAAGTATAAGTTCAAATCTGCACTGGAAAACAAAATGGATGTAGCCATAAAAGCTGAACTCATCACTATTATTATTCTATACAGGATTTAAAGGAATTATTTGGAGCCAAGATTATAATCTTTTTTTTAAAAAAAAAAAAATTAGCTATCACCACCCACCACAAGAAGGACAGTTTTTTACCATGGACACTATGATAGGTGTACCGTCTGGTTCTCTCTGATCTAAAGAACAAATATCACTATGGATGTCAGACTGACTACGGAGCAAAGCAAAGGAGGCAATTGAAAAAAAAAAAGAAAAAGCAATTAAAAAAAAAAGCAAAAATAGTACTTAACAAAGAAAACAGAAATAAATTCTAATAGATTAAAAGTAAAAGCACAAAAAAAAAAAAAAAAACCACAAGTGAAGGGGAAGAAAAAACAAAAACCTCAGAGATCTTACCAATCTATCTTAACTAGCTGGAGGAATCAAATCTTCTAATGATAATTTTTTCATTCCAAAACATCAGAGGAAAAAAATCTGGCAGGGAGATTGTAAGACCAGCTGACAACCTTGATACAGCAGAAGCACTCAAAGTCATAACAAATCAGCCAAAGGAGGCCTCTGCACTGGCATTTGTTGTAGAAGAAGCTAAGGAGATGACTGTATCAGAACCATTTGGGGGCAGAAGAGGCTGCAACAGAGGGTCTGTCTCAAATTGAGCTGCAAACGAGGTGACAGTACAAACAGGCAGAATGGACTTTAAACCAGTCACCAGGATCAGCACTGCATTCATCCACATACTCTAGTACAACTCAGGAATGAACAATCTGAATTATTAAAGGTAGTATGTAAAGTTTTATTTTTCTTTGGTATAGGAATACAGGAAAACAAAAACAATGACTATCCTCATAAAAGGTACCAGGGAAATTTCAGCAAACCCAGATCTCTAAGCCAGATGTCATACTAGACACATTAGTAAAGGCTATAATCAAGATCAAAATTGTGGACTTCTGGATACATATTAATTACTTGAGTGTTTTTTTCTCCTTTCCAAGGACCTCTTATGATCCCTTTTGGAGCAGAACGTTGAATTAAACAGACTCCATCCATTGATATGGTAGTTATTTATAGCACTCATTCCTGCACATCCATATATTCTGGTCCTACTGCTTTTCATCATAAAACAATATCTAACCTTACAAAATGCAAATGAAGGGTAAACAAGGTACAAAACAGCTTCCAGACAGCCAGAGAGAAATTCAAAGTCCATCTGGAAAAGAACCAACTCAGAAGAGATGTGGCAAAGACCTATAAAGTCACAAGTAGTTTGAAGAAAGAGCAAGGAATATTTTATATATTCTACTAACAAGAGAAATAAAAATATTCAAAGGAAATCATCAAAATTATTAAAAACAAGAAAATACTATTCTTTTTACCATAATGATTAAAGTGTGGTAGTAATTACCAATGCATACAGGTTTAAAGGTTTAAAAAGTAGCTCAATAAGAAAAATAGAGAATAAAAGTTTAAAGGCTACAAAACACAGTAATATTACTTGTAACTAAGATGAACATTGCTAGGAGCTTGGAGAATATTACCTAAAAAGAAATCATATTATGCTTGCTTTATTATAATATTTCCAGCCCTTCAGAACTGGCCACTCTTTGAGAGTTTGGGTGTGATCCAGTGAAAAATTCAAATAACTACACGCTAACAGCTACAAGGTCTACAGAACGAAGGTATTTGGCCTTTCAACACAGGCCTCAAAGATTTAAAAGTTGTTTTAAATATACAGGCTACCATGCTCTTAAAATATAAGGCTATCAGGATGCTACTCTCATTAAGATTTCATAATTTTTTTCCCAAACCTGTCATCTAACTTGATTCCCAAGTTGAAAATACATGCAATGGTTTTAATTTCCACTTCATATATAAATGTTAGAGATTTTATTTCTAAGAAATCTAATGATACTGGTCTAAGAGACTTAACAGAGCACAGATAAATTGGAAAAAATGTAAGTAGTTTAGATAAGTCCTCTGACCAAAAGCTATTGCCTTTTGGTAAACTGTGCAAAAGCAGGACTCTACATAAAATAGTACAACTAAGACATCACAGTGCACACCTAAATGAGAGAAACATTAAGTTCTGCTAACACAGAACGATGAGGGTACCCGGCAGAATGGGAGTTTGAAATACCCTTTCAGTGTCTTTCGTCTCATAATTTAGGTTGGGAGTGACACTTTCAGGTCATCTAGCTCAGCCCCACACTTAAAACAGGGCTAACTTCAAAGTTAGATGACACTACTGTATTTGTCAGACATTCCACTAGAAAGCAGAAATCTTACTCTCAAACTGTGACATAACAAATCCTAGTATAAACAACAGGAGAAAGAGTTCTGAACAAGTATTTTGTGGTTTGGTGTTTTTGTTGAGGTTTTTTAGAGCCATTGTCACTTGGTCTTATCACTGGACGGAGATGACTGAATTGGAGGAAAGAAAAACACAAAATCTGAACCATAAAAGAATATTGAATAGCACACAAAGCCTTTTAGTGTTTGGCAGAGAAATTGGGGCAGAGAATTGTATGTAGATGTTTTTAAGGTTTACCACTGATCTATAGCATTCCTGCGCTTTTTATTGATGCTGATGACACTCCGCTGCAAAGCTGGCATGTTCCTTGCTTTAACTGTTATATGGTCCCCGGACAGTTAAGACTGTAAACCAGAAGTGCCCCGAAGGTTGGAGTGCAAGGGTCAATGTACTTAAGTTAGTACATTCAACGCTGGTCTTAGGCACTAGGGTAATTGGCATACAAGCCACGTATTCCAAGATAAAAGCATCAAACCTTGCACTTCGGCAGAATGTTCTTTAGAGGACATACTTAGATGCAGCATCCAAATATTACTTCAGATTATATATAGTATGGATATTTACATTGATGTAGTAACTTGATGACCATTGGCAGCAAAGAGTTCTATCAAGTCCTTAATAAAGTCTTAACAAATCCTTCTTGTTGCCTTGTCTTATCATTTTTAATTCAGGAAATATCTCTATAGGAAATAACTTACTAAGAAATTGCATTTCTAATAGGAGATTGAAATTACAAATAGTGTTCAGTGACTGATGCTACAAGGAATTTCTAATACTAACATTCTTTCTTTAAAGCTACAGTTAAAGAAGTACATGATTTTTATGCATATTATCCTGACACTGCCTGTCTTAAAAACAGCTTGTCTTCAAAGAGTTGGCAAAATAGGCAGCTAAGGTCAGTCAGATCACTTGCTGTTTCAGCAAATTGCTTAGAAGCTCCAAATTCTTGGGAGATTTTACTCCACTGATTATGAGGGAAACAAAGTAAGTGTTGCAACTTTAAAAGGAATACCTCTTAGATAGTCTGATAGTTGCTTTCAACAAAGGAGGGTAGGTCTATGACTCATAATGGATGGCCAAAGGCAATGTTTTTTGATTCCACTGACCTTTCAACACTCTAAGGACAGAAAGTATAAATCTAATGATTAAGTCATAGGTTGCTAGACCAGACACTAGAAGACTGCTTTTTATAGGAAATAAAATGAAAGACAGCAAATTAATAATATAATAAGGGAATTCACACAATAGTTATAAATTTAATGAGCCCTTCTGTGAAATTTAAATATTTGTAATAGCAAATGAAGATTGTTTTAAACTCTCTTACAATACAACTTCTCTCACAGGAACTCATATAATGACAGAAATCACACGTTATAGACTAAGTGGTAAAAAAAAATGTTTCTGTTCTAATAATTTGCCACACATTTCTATAAATACATGGTTGATTACATCTATACACTTCATCACACTTACATCCTGCAGGTCAATCAGTAGTACCATGACTCAGTAACGTGTATTTTGTTCAGTGCCTAACTCAAAGCATGTATGAAATAACCCTTCTTGTGTTAACATTTTTAATATAGCACATTTTTAAATGAAACAAAAATGTGAATTAACTGGATTATGGATTTTATTTCCCCAGTCAGTTGTGATACTTCTTGTAGTACTTTACCCAACAGATCTTCAACTCTATTCTGATTTCTGGCAGACCTTCAATCAGAAGAGCAATGCTGACCTGAAAGAGCTTGTCCTACTACACTGGACAACACATAGGTCAGCTAGGGAAAGGACTATAAAGCCTGTTAAAAAGAGCAAGTAATTGAACTTAAACTTCCTTATGTTTTAAGTACCTTAATATACAAAGAATAATCTTTATTTATTTCCTAGTTGTCCTGGTTTCTGTTGGGATAGAGTTAATTTTCTTCTTAGTAGCTAATACAGTGCTGCGGTTTGCATTTATTATGAGAATAGTGTTGATAACAGACTTACGTATTAGTTGTTGCTTAGTGCTTACTACAGATGAAGGACTTTTCAGTTTCCCATGCTCTGCCAGTGAGGAGGTGCACAAGAAGCTGGGAGGGACCAGGGCCAGGACAACTGACCTGAACTAGCCAAAGGGATATTCCATATCATAGAACGTCATGCTCAATGTATAAATGGGGGAGCTGTATGGGAGCTGCCAGTCACTGCTGGGGGACTGGCTGGTCATCGGTCAGCGGGTGGTGAGCAATTGTGTTGTGCATCACTTGTGGGTTTGTTTTCCCTTGGGTCTTATTCCTCTCTCTGTCTCCTCTTCATTACAATTATTAATGGTGGTGGTGGTGGTGGTAGTTTTTTTACTTTATTTTAATTATGAAACTGTTTTTATCTCAGCCCACAGGTTTTATCTTTTCCCAATTCTCCTTCCCATCCTGCTGGGGGTGCGGGGTGGGGAAAGAGGAGTAAGCAAGAGGCTGTGTGGTATTTAGTTGCTGGCTGGGGTTAAACCACGACACTAGTTCATTTCTGTGGTTATGTTCACTGGCATGCTTTGAACAACAAAAACATAACTGGTTTTACAGCAGCAAAGCAGCCCCAAACAACTAGATACTAAACAGCCAGACAATTTAGCCAATAACAACTTTCTGAAGACCCTTTCTAAGCATTTCACTCTTATTTTAACATTTTTCCACATAATTTCAAAAAGAAAAAAAAAAAAAAAAAAAAAAAAAAACTTCTAATGTTAAAGGTCTTCTCCTCTGCCTTTATCAATACTTCCCCACCATCCTGGCTGCCAAGTGTTGTAAGGCAGTAAAAAACAAAGGTGCTAATAAGACTGAGAAAGACCACAGGCAGAAAAGAAACCCAAGAGAAAAGAAAACCATGAACTTGTATGGTTGGATTTAACATCAGAGTTCTTGAAGATTTTTTTGTCAATATATCCAGCCTTGAAAACTGCAGGGACACAGGAGAGGTAATCACCGAAGCCGCTCTCATGGGCTCAAAGCCTGTAGCAAGAATCAGTCATGTTGGAAGGTTTATGGAGACAGTACCAGTTTTTCAGCATGTCAGTGGTTTCAACAATAACAAATCAAACACTGCTGCTCTCTTCTACCATGACAACACTAAGGTGACATTTTGAAAGCCACTAAAAATATAAATTAAAAAAATAAATTTTGGGTTTAATAAATATGAGACAAATATGGATAAGGAATACTTTGAAAAGAAACTGTTCTGAATCATACCAGTGTACCATAGCATGAGCTGCTTTTATGTCAGTCACCTTCTCTGAACAGCTCCACTAGTCAGCTAACAGTTCAGCGAATCCAGGCTGAGCTACAGCTCATAACTCTCATCCAGCTTGCAGTCAAATGATCTAAATAGCTACCTGCTTTGTTTACGCCATCTGGAAAAAAATGACAGTGACAGACTTGAAACTCTAAATCTTTCTAAATACCTTCTCTAGTACTATCAATCCTTCACTGCAATATAGGATTATAATATTATAAATGTATGTTGGAAAAAGCTAATTATGGAACCATAGAAATATAGTGGTTTGGGATATTTTCCACTAGACCAGGTTGCTCAGAGCCCCATCCAGCCTGGCCTTGAACACTTCCAGGGATGGGGCATCCACAGCTTCTCCGGGCAACCTGTTCCTGTGTCTCACCACCCTAGCAGTAAAGAATTTCTTCCTAATATCTACTCTAAATCTACTCTCTTTCAGTTCAAAATCATTACCCCTCATCCTATCACTACACTCCTTGATAAAGAGTCCCTTTCCACCTTTCCTGTAGGCCCCCTTCAAGTACTGGGAGGTCACTATAGGGTGTCTCTGGAGCCTCCTTTTCCCTAGTCTGAATAACTCCAACTCTCTCAGCCTGCCGTCATATGGGAGATGCTCCAGCTCCCTGAACATCTTCATGGCTCTCCCCTGGAACTGCTCGAGCAGGTCTGTGTCTTTCTTATGCTGGGGGCCCCAGAGCTGAACACAGTAGTCCAGGTGGGGTCTCATGACCTAACCTTGGACCTTCAGGATATCTATGTGAGCGTCACAGTAATGGTGCACAAATAATTTCTGAATTTCATTGTCTTACTCAGAAGTTTCTGTAGCATATGTATATACAAGAATAGCAATCTCAACCATCATCTAGTTCCTTCTTCATCTGCAATTCAGATGGTAAAATGCTGAGCTCTGATAAAACGAAGCAGGCTGTTGAAAATACCTGTATAAAACAACTGGGGAAAAAATTAACTTATTGAAAGGTAAGTAACCGTACTGACTTGCTTGTTTGTTTATCTATATGAGACTTGAAAATAGACCTTCTACATAAACACAATATAAAGAGTTCTACAAGGGTGAGTTTTGCTGCTTGGAAAGAAATAAGGCTTTGGTGAAAACACACAGTTGTATACCAATCAGAACGAAAACATATGGCCATTTTGACATAAACAGAGGCTGCAAATTCTTTGTTAGCATATCCAAATAAAATACTGTGAATGTCAAGTCAAAACAATGCATTTATTTTAATGGAGGTTCCGTCATACTGAAAGAAAAAAAAAAAAGTTTATGTTTCAGCAAGCTGGGTTTTTCTAACAAGAAAACAAATATAAGCCAGGCCTTCCTAAAACAGATAAATAATATGCAGCAAATAAAATGCCTTGATTTGGTGAAAAGCAAGTCAAGAGTACTGCTTTTGTTTTAAAAGTAATAATGGAAGAATAAACAACAGCAAGAAGACTGCCCCAGTGCATAGATTTTTCAGGTTCTCAGAAGCAAAACACTTCCTCTCTCCTGCATGTGTTTTCATGTCAGGAAGTTTCCTATTCTGCTATGGGTTGTTCCAAACTCAGTATCTGTGAATATCAGGCAACAGCTTTTAAACAAATTTGGGATGAACTGGAGGCTTTCATACTTAAGTATATCTTAAGTCTACTATCTCTATCAAGAGATAATGCACTAACAAATTGTTCCAAGTGGTGATGCACCAGTCCTAAACAGCTTATCTGCAACTCATAAACAACTGGGCTTCAAACACGTATGTTTGTATATAAACAGTCATTATTTTCCCCATCAGGATAGGGACTATTTTCCAGGCAGAAACAATGGAAAAGTCCTGAATGGCATCAATGTTGTTCTTTGTTCCAGGACATTTAAACTGTGTCTGGGATCCACTATTGACCAGCAAGCTTTAAACACTGTCTCCCACAATATTCTTGTATCCAACACAAGATGTTAGTCTGGATGCACAGACAACTAGACAGTTAAAAAACTGGTGGGATAGTCAGGTTCAAAGGGTAGTGGTTAGTATATCAAACTCTACCTGGAGGCCAGCAACAAGTGGAGTACCACAGCGGCCTGTATTGGGACCTCTCCTTTTTAACAACCCAATCAATGACCCAGAGGAGGCAACAGAGTGTGTTCTCATCAAGTCTGCAAATGACCCCAGACTGGAGGGGGTCTGGTAGACATGCTTGTGGGTGGGGATGCTAGTCAGAGGACAGGCTAGAGGAATGGCCAAACACAAACTGTAATGTATTAAAAAAGGACAAAGGCCAAGCCCTGCAGCTGGGAAAGAAGAACCTCTTGCACAATTACAAGCTGGGGATGGAGTGGCTGGAGAGCAGCTCTGCTGGAAAAGACCTGTCCTGGCAAACACTGAGCTGAAATAAACCAACAAAGTATCCCGGCATCAAAGGCAGCCAGCACCATCCTAGGCCATATGCAGCACAGCCAGTAGGTCAGGGAAGTGATTATTCCCCTTCAGCCCTTTATCCCAAGGCATTGCTACCGGCACCTAGAGTAGCACACCCTATTTTGCCACCTCCTCCACTACAAGAAAGCCATTGATAAAAAGAGCTATGCCCAGTGGAGGGCCACCAAGATGGTCAGAGCACATACCCTATAACACAGTATAAACATTTAAATTGAAAAAAACAAAGTTGTGACTGGAAATAGGAGGACTTTTTTTTTCACCCTAAGGGCCAGTTAGGCCCTGGAACAGGTGGCTCAGGTTATGCAGACTCCATCCTTGGAGTTTTTCAAGCCCAGCCTGGATAAAATCTAACTTACAGCCTACCCTGCTTTGAGCAGGGAGATGGCCACTTGAAGAAACTTCCAACCTGAACCATTACATGATTCTATGATATTCTGCAAGTTTGAAACTGGCCTGCATGATCAATCTCAAGATCTAAAGATTTAAGGCATAAGAAGCATTAGAAGAGCATTTCTATGTAAATATGATTGTGATTCATTCATTCAAGTGGGAAGAAATCTTTTCACTAGAATTTTTATTAAAAAGCACCTTGCACTATGGTTTTGGGTTGTCTACTGACTGGAACAATGCTTGAAATGGCCTAATGTATAATCCATCGAATAACATCACAAACGTGCAAGCCATCCTAGGCCCCGAGAGACTAGTTAGACTTTTGTAAGCATTCAGCTGTGTACCTCAGACATTTTGATTAAGATGCTAAAAGATACAAGAAGAAAAGTGCTCTGAGTCTTTCAATCACAAGGATGTTAAAAAATGTCTGTCAGTGTTGGAGACTTGCCTTTGATGACAATATTTCATCATCATCTTGTGTATTAATACTTCACAGAACAGAAATACTCAGAACAGAAATGCTTATTCACAGCATCTGCCTTTTCGTAAAATACAGACATTTCTTTAAAAGATTGCTTTTTTTCATGTGATTTTTTTAATGGCCGAAAGACAACGAACACTGTGTCTTTGAAAATACCCAGGCAAATGGTCTTAACAGACTCCTTTTGTTCTTCTCTGAGTTTGGGGTTTATTTGTTTTTTATTCCTTCTTCTCCCTGCACCCCCCACCCCCCCCCCAAGACATCTTTTCAATAAACTGTGACTTCATTTTACAGGAGGAAACTAGCTTCTGGAAAAGGAGCAAAAAGTTATTTGTACTTTTCCAGCTATATGCCTGGTTTTCAGTTACATTCAGTCCACTAGTTGAAATCCATGCTAAATGGCATTCTGGGAAATGTAAATCCTGACAGAAACAGAAAGTATATATATAAATAAAATGTCTAAATTATTTTTATTAACCTTAGCCTGTACTTCAGTCTTCTACCTTCATAGCAATTACTTGAATTAATTTACCTTAATAAGTCAAAGTACCATTTAGTGCTTTGACATATTCTTTTGTCTCCAACAAGTTAGAAAGAAAAGTTTGATTAGAACATGTCAAAACATTACTTAATGAAATAGTACAGCAAGGTATGATTTATTGCGCTGGTTTTGGCTAGGGTAGAGTTAATTTTCTTCATAGTTGCTAGTGCATGGCTATGTTTTGGATTCATGCTGGAAACAATGCAGATAATGCCAGGCTGGTTTAGTTACTGCTGATCAGCACTTACACAGAGCCAACGGCTTTTCTGTCTCTCACCCCTCTCTACCAGCAGCAGGCTGGGGGTGCCCCAGAGTTGGGAGGGGACACAGCCCAAACAGCTGTCCCCAACTGACCAAAGGGGTATCCCATACCACGTGATGTCATGCTCAGCACATGAAGCTGGGGGAAGGAGGAAGCGGGAGGGGGGCGTTCAGAGTGACAGCATTTGTCTTCCCAAATAAACATTAGGTGTGATGGAGCCCGGCTTTCCTGGAGGTGGCTGAACACAGGCCTGCCCGTGCAAAGTGGTGAATGAATTCGTTGATCTGCTTTGCTTGTGCATGCAGCTTTTGCTTTACCTGTTAAACTGTCTTTACCTCAATCCACAAATTTTCTCACTTTTACTCTTCTGGTTCCCTCTGCCGTCCCACCGCAGCTGCTGTGTGGTGCTTGGTTGCCAGCTGGGGTGAAACCATGACATTTACAAAATTGCATCTATTATAAATTAGCTCTGCATCTGTACGTAGATGAATTTGTGGACCTAGGGCGACATCAAGGTAAATGAAACTAGACATCTTTATACCAGAGAGATAACTGCACAGAACATAAACTTGTGGCGAAACAAAACAAAACTCTCAAGAACAAAAAGAAGACTGGAGAAAAAAAAAAAAAAAAAGATTCTACTTATTCTTTTGCTAAACAGAAGTCCAAACACGAAAGGAATTTATCAGAAGAAAAAGTCAGGCTGTTGAAGCAGTGGAACAGAGGCCTCAAAACATATTTAATCTAACCTGATAACATCACTTAAATCCAACCTTTTGTCCTCATTAACCTACTCATGCAGTTCTCCATGGAAAAAGTAGTCAACCACTCTCAGCAGCAACCCAACAGCACTACCACATGCATGTACGTATGCACTTACACAAGGTTTCTTTATCTTTAATCGTTCTTTGTCTTTCAGATGTGAAATAAGAACATTTTCCTGAATTCTGGCTTTCTTAACCAGTTATGCTAGTTTTCCTGGGTTCTCAGAACAACTTGAACTGAAAAACAGTTAGAAATGCATTATTCATGTTTTACTATGGTAGATGGCTACTCTTAGAATGATCAGTTTTATTTTTAATGAATTCCTGGGGGGTGTTGGTTTTGGGTTTTTTTGTTTGTTTTGTGGGTTTTTTTTAAGATCTTAATGAATGTTCAGGTGCCTATTCAGTTTTAGATTTTTACACCATAGCTCCAATCAATTTAGTGAAAAACTGCTGTCTAAAATTGATTACAATATTACAGAGAAGCTACATTTAAATATATATATTTAGGGAAAAAAACAAAACACCAAGAAAACCCTGACAATTACTGTTTAGTCTTGAACTGCACTGACACCCAAAAAGCCTAACATACATTCCTCCATCTTAAATAAGCAACATACTTCTTTGTTTTGGATTCTTTTTCAGACATTTGTCCATTCATATTTTTTTTCTCTCTTGCCCAAAATGTGTGCTAGAAGAATTTTTGCAAGTGCCTGAAATACCATTCCCATTCTTCCTTTCTCTCTCTCTCAAGCACACAGCCTGCCATTACAGTGAAAACCTACTTGCTTTATCATGTGCTGTGTAATAATTTAAAGTGTTTTTGATCCCTCTCTAAATTATTTTATAGAGACTTAAGAATTAGACATTCATATTGGCACTACATAGAAAAAAAGCCCTGAACAATTATTCTGCTTCTGTCAGTGATCAGTATAACATATGTCAGTGCAAAATAGAAAAGAACATGAAGTAAATATTTGGGGAAAAACATGCCTGTAGAAAAACTTTCTGTAACCAAAGAAACTGCCACATGACACCTGGAACACACCACAAATGAATACAGGAACTTCAAAGGATAGATGAACCATCACAACATAAAATTATTATTTTCCTCTAATTCATGTTCTTTTCCTCTTGAAAATAAATACGTTAATAAAACACATTTTTAAGACATATATTTTTATATAAAATCATTCTTCAATAATAGATATATTCAAATTGGAGCTTTAGAACAGCTGTATTTGAAGGAAAACATTAAATTATGAAACTTCTGCACATGTTAATGATATATGCTATCCAAGGAACTCAAAGTACTTTAAAATATTGCTTTGAAGTTGCAATCCGAATGTAAAGTTTAAAAGTCAGAATTTACTTCTGAAATATTTACACTGATATTTTCAGTGAAATTATTTAAATAATTCCTCAATATGTGCTTATTTTAAATTCATTTATTTTTCTTAAAATCATTACAAGTAAGCACACATTAACACTTAGAGGAAAATATTACAGACAACAGTACTGTAAAGTTCATTAGTTTAAAAAACATCTACTAGATCAATCTAGATTTTGCTTACTCTTTAAACATGTATTAGTTTTATGTGCAGGTCAAATATTTCGAAACTACGCAACATATATTTTATAGAAAAATTCAAGCTATTGATAAAAACAAGTGAAATTAATGTTATACTTGGAAATGAATCTTCCCCCACCCCGAAACAGAGTTGATTCTATTAAAAGTGATAAATGAAATGGAAATTAAAATTTTAATGAGGTGCTTGTTAATCCATTTGTTCACATCTAATTTGAACTTGGTTAAATTGCTAGTTATTATGAATACTATAGATATGATTCCTTCTAAATCTCAAGGGCAAACAAAATGTTAGAGGACTGCTTGTCCCAAGATAGGTCCACAGTGTATTATCCAAGCTTCTGAAATTAAGCACTGGAGCTATTTCCTGTGATACATTTCATTTAAGAAAATTAATGACATTTTAAAGCAGTTGGTTAAGTCCTTTGACATGGTAATTGTCCATACCAGAACAATAGAAGAAATACAACCGAAAGGAGACTGCCTACCTGTCACTGATCATTTCCAAGACTGGAGGGTTTATTTGTACCTATTGCAATTCCCAAGGCCTTTATCAAGCACTATCATTTCTCTTAGTAGGATTTGGGGCTATTTTATCTAATTTATTTCTACTTGATGTGTGTACAAGAATTTGGTACAGACAAATATCAATGATTTTTTTCTTCTTGGCTTTAACAAGCAGTAAAAAGACATAACCTTCTGCAGAAGACAGCACTGGAACTACAATATAAATAATACAGCTCTGGATGTAATTTTTACACAAAAAACAAAATGCAGAGTAATTGCAGTAATGAATAACACACAATTTTATAATAATTCAATAAAAATATGTATATTAAAAGGAAAATATGTAGGACATGAACAAACAAATGCCACAATCAAGGTTGCATGGACAAGTCCCAAAATAGGTCCCTTGGACTTATGTATTAAATACCTCCTCCATTTAAATGGTCACATCTGATATTTCAAATAGTTTAATATGTTATTTTTAACCCACAACCTTAAACTCATTTAAAACAAGTAGCACTTTGTAATATTTCATTCAACATCGCAACTTTGCATTTTTGTTATTGTCAGGACGTTAACAATAACTGAACTTTTAGAACATTTCATAACTTTAGTGAAAGTCAGCTGAGTTCAAGTCACAGAGTTTGGGAGTTTTGCTTTATATATCATAAACTATCTTTTTTCATTGGACTGTATTTTAATTTTACTAAAATTATGTGCTACACTTCTGAGAATGTCATCATATAATATACTATATCCATAATATGGTTCAATAAATTGCTATCTTAAAAACTGCTATGTCTTCTTGACATTAGAGTCCATTTTTAAGCCTTTTCCAACATTTCTTTTTTTCTGAAGAGTTTATATCCAGCTAAGTTCATGGACAGTCTATGTAGTTTGTTCTGGTGACCAAATAATATTTAACCTAAAAAGGCTTTTTCCTTTCTTGGCACTTTCACCAGTATATGTTATCAGAAAATAAAATTTTAGGAACCACCTACTTCTTTATACAAAAATAATTCACCAAATTATTAAAAGCAAAATTCACCAAAGAACAACCCTTAGTGAATTCTACTGATGTACTGACAGTCTGATAATTGATCTTTCAGCATAACTTGTTGTCTTCCTTTACTAAATCTTTAGCCACCTTATATTCCTTTCTGTTCACTTCATATTTTCCCATCTGTATCCTCTAAAGCTTATCCAGAATTATCTTGCATGTATCTGTTGTATCACAATCTAGGAAAAGACATAGAGGAAGGATCCTTCCAGGTGAAATCTAGAAGCAAGGTTTGGCACATATTGCCCTCATTTTACTACCTCTTCTGAGCAAGAGGATTTGATTTTTCCTCTTTCTGGTATGGTTTGTATCTAATGCCCAATCTAAAATAATCTAAATAAAATACATTAAGAATAGGTTTTGAAATGGCAAGAAAAGATACAGGTTTGATAGTCAGCAAAACTCAGTTAAATAAATGCAGTTTAATTTGGGGGTATTCAGGTAAGAAAGCAAAACACATGGAAAACCCAGTAGCTATTGAATATTACTGATAATACTTTATGTGAACCTGTTTCACTCTGTACTGAAACAAACTTGGAGCACTTACAAATTCATTTATCCTATCTCAGTGGAGGAGGGTATAATGAACAGCTGCAGGGTAATGAATCTCTAAAAGCACAACACACATTTTGTAAGTAAGCCTCTGTTTACACATTTAGTTACATTACTTTGTCCATTCCTCAGGTACTCTCTTCTCTTATAAAAGTTGTTTCTTGTGGCATCCAAAAAATGTGAATCTGTATCTACTCTTACAGTAAATCTGGATACTTCTCATAAGGAGACTTCCCTCAACCTGACTTAGGATCATATTATTTTTTTCTGTGTTCCAGTTTTCTTGTAACCAAATACTAATTTAGAGATTGAAAGAAGAAGAAGGGATACAAAAGCAAGGAAGAACAGAGCACTGGAGTGCACTGTCCTGTTCCACAATCCCCTGCCTCTGTCATATGAAAAAACGTTTCTGGAAATATTTATATGTTGAATACGTGACTTAGTCTAACTTTTTTACCTGTTTTGTACAATTCAATTTCCTGTATTAGAGAAAAAATATTAAAAAGATTAACAGATTTCTCATGGAACCTATTGACACAAAGCCACTTCTCTATCATACTGCCCTGAATACAAGAGAATGTATTATTTTCTTTTCCAGAAAACATTTTTAAAAATCCAACTGAAATCCAACACACAGCAAGGTCAAACATGGTCAGGGAGAGTCAAGGGTTAAGCAGGCAGCTGCAGAGTCCCATACTCAGGGGACTCCCACCTAGCAGCTGCACACCTGCACATGCAAAATGGCCCGTCTGAAAAGAAGATCATCACCTGAGAAAAAAAGGCAGACGGAACAAGGGGCATGCATGTGTTGGAAGTTTTACCTATGAAGAGTAATTTTTAATAATTGCTGAGGTTTTTGTTTGTGGTGTTTTCTTCAACTCTTCTTTGAGAACTCCACTATACTGGAGGCAGCTCCAGTCAATAAAATATGTATGTTCTAACATTGTGCTAACAACCACAGCACACCAAGTGTAAGTAAAAGTTTCAAAGCCAAGCTGTGCTGTTAAGTACTGGGGCTGGGAAGCTGGATGTTCTTTGCAAATTTTAGACCCAAAGAGGACAAGTTCAGGATTCCCATTAAATTACAGACTGATTGCTAGAGACAGCCAAACACCTGCAGTGGAGCAAATCAGTGGGATTAAGGAGAAGAAGCATCTAAGAGCAGTCAGTCATGGGCAGAAAAAAATTCTATCTAATGTTGTAGTTCAGTATATTGAAGAGTAATTTTCTCCTAGAACAAGATTTAAGTGGCAAGTTTGAATTCAGTTGATATCCTACCTTCCCCCAGGTTTGAGTCCCGCTGCCTGCATTTCTACACAAATATGCACACAGCAGTCAATCTGCAAATGCACAATAAATCCACTAAGTCTGGACAACATTTGATTTACAAACTTCAACTGTACTCTGTGTGCACAGTAAATATCCAATCCCTTCCCATAACTGAGGGGTAAGCAACAAAGAAATAGGTAAGCGCAGACTGCCTTCCTTAAAGTAACTCATTCATCCCACAGCTAGCTTTTGGCTGACATCTTTCTTGACAACATATCAAACTTCAGCAACTGATGGAAGGTAGATGAATAACAGTGGTGGCAGCAGCTAACCCTTTCCATCACTCTTGCAAGTAGCCATTCCCATTCTGCTTCACAGCAGATAATAACCAAAGCAAATTACAGAGCAATCCAACTGCATGGGCAGGCTAGATGCAAATGAATTCTGAAGGTAAAGCACCATGATACGGGTGGAGCAGCTGCCTTTCTTTGCTCTTGACATTTTTGAGCACTTCTAACCAAGGACCGTCTTTTGGGTTGGTATCATACATTAGCTTTAGAGCAGAAACCTGATCCATGACCACAAATTATTTGATAATAACTCACACCAATAATTTACTGTTTGTTATTGCTAAGAAGAGATCTCCCTTGCTGCTGATCTGGGGGGAGGGATGGGGAAAGAACTTCAGTACTACTGGAGAGATAAGCTCATTAGCACTATCATTTCTCAGTCCTACGCTATGTAATGCTTCCTATCGCTCAAATCAAGCTCTCTTGAAAGGATACCGTCTTTCCTCTATGGCAGGGAAGTGCCGGTGCACTTTAATCTGGCTGCATTTATATTGGAAATCCCTAGAATGTGGAAGTGTTTTAATTAAGAACAATTATAGTTCACCATAGGTCAAAAGGCCACATACTATAGGTGTTCAGTATTAATATTCATATTAATCCTTTTCAAATCCAGTAAACACCATCCAAGAAAATTATAAATATTTATGCCTTCAACAGTGAAAGGTCGAATTATTTTTTATGCTTTTCATCTCTCAATATTAATGCATACTCACAAGGAATATATTTTATTAAAAAAAAAAAAAACACAAAACTCAGCAGAAATTTAAACTCACAACTCACAGAGAAATTACTCCACAGATTCCTTCACTAAACCATATTAAAATATCTATTTTAACCTTTACAGCAACCACCAGCCATCAACAACTTCAGTAACAGTAAGCAAAATCTGTCAAAACATTGTATATTAATCACTTTCTAAGCCACACATGCTTATGTATCCTAAGTCATCATTACCAAAAACCCTAGCAGTCTCTGTAAACATAAGAAATTCTAGTTTCATTTTCATGTACATCCACTGAAATTTAGACCTTTCAAATTCCATCCTCAGAAGAAGATACCAAGATTCACAAAAATCAACCATGAATGATGTGCACAGCATAGCTATGAAAAAGATGTGTTGGGAAAATTCTCTCAGGTCAAAAAAGAATTCAACTGTTAAATGCAAAAGATGATCATTGAATGGGAATATAAAAAAACTAATCTCTTTTCAGCCCATTTTCTGTTCTCAATAGAAATATTTAACAGCAGATCAAACCTAAATTATGTAAATGATACCACCACATACCTGAGAATTTTGCCAGATACAGGTTATGAGGATGGAGCAGAGGGTCCAGGCTCAAGTACATGCCACCCTCCAGGGTGGGGACTGCAAGGTACAACTAAACGAATCATGGATGCCAAGCTATTTCACATACATTCATGAGGAACTTTAACACTTTCCCACTAAGCTGAAAAGGTATAAAAAGAAAAAAAAAAGTGAGGATGAGTATAGGCATACTTCCATGATTTTCTCTCTCTTTGGCCCTCAATACAGAAAAGGTACAAAGATAAACAATATCAAAAGGGCTCTGGTTTTATTAGTCAAAGGTGGGGAAGCAACTTTTTGCTATGTGTAACAATGAGTAAGTCTTCTACCTACTGATGTTAAGCACCAGATATCAATAATTGGGACTATTTTTCATAGAAAAGGGTTATTTGATTTAGTCAAGTACAGGAATCTTTCTAAGACCCCCAACAACCACAGCACCTAAAACCATAGTATTTGCCGATATGCACAGTTAGGGACATTAACTCCACTGCTCCAAGATTTCAGATTATATTACAGAAAGTAAATGCATGAAAGTTCCTCAAATCTCAATATATTTGAGAGGCAACAGAAATACACATAATGGTCCATTTTATTTGCTATGCAACTACACATAAGTTATAATCACTGCTTTTGTCCCATTTCTAAACAGAGCATAGAGGATTTGCAAGGACATGGTTGAATGTAACCCACAACAAAATATTTAGCGAAGTGAATAATAACATGAATTCAGCAGCATCTACTGCAAGTAGTAACTAGTTGTGTATTTTTCTCAAAATCAAAAAGGATAAACTCTGTAGGAAGGGACACACAGAGAATATACACATGGTAGATTAAACTGATCAAAGATGTGCTGCCTTGGACAAAAAACACAATCCCAATGTTCTAGAAGGTGTTCCAGAAACTCCTTGTGCTGCGGCAGCCATCACATGCCCACATGAATTATTTTCATTTTCCTGGACTTTCAGCCAGATAAGCAAGCTTCTCTGTGTTACTGTGTAGAAGGGAAAGACAGACAGCAAGCAATGCTTTAAGCTAACTATGACATTACACCCTTAAATTGTTTTCCTTACTGTTACAGAAAATGGTTCCGCTGTTTACAGCAGGCCTGTGTCCTGCAGATGAAGAAAAAGAGACCACACATGTGACGCAAATATTTTGCACTGGACATCAGTATTCTATAATTACATGACTGTGTTGAACTGCAAAGAGATGGAACTAGCCCAGTCCTTAAACAAAGCACAAGGCAACCATCATGAAGAAATGTAGTTAATGCAGGACACAAATCAGGTCCACTGTGACACGGAACTTCAAGACAGAATTGCACCTGAGTGTAATTAAGGACTGTAAGTATAATTAAAGTTAATAATTGTGCCCCCATTAAACAAGAACTGACAGACAGACAGGCTTTTGCAGCAAGAAAATTGCTTCATACTCAAAGCAGGCAGCTTGCAGCTCACTTAGAAGCAACACAGTGGATGCAAGAAGTCAGTGAGTCAGAACAGGAAAAGGTAAAATTGCAAAGAAAAAAATGCAACACTTCAAAGCTCGATTAACAGCCATGACTGTTGCATCTTAGAAGTCTTTTTCAAAGCTTGTGATGTAATAAAGTAATGCATCATACTTGCTCACAGAAACTGTTGGTGGCAAGTGCTTTACTTGCTATGCCTCTGCAATTTCTACTTCCTAATTTTAAGGGTGGCTGTTGGGGGGGTTTTCATCTTTCAAAGACAACTCGCATGACACGGACACTTCATTTATTTCTCCATATTCAGATGTATATTGCTGGCATACATGATGGATCAGGAAGCGGATCTGCTTCAGATAAGACATTACTCTATGACTTCCAGCTTGTGGGTGCCTTTGTGACCAGACAGCTAGGTAAAATCAAGTCAGTTGTGGCTGTACAAAAAATCTAAAGGAACAACATGAAGGTCTAGTCCAGAACTGTTTATATATTCAGGAATAACTGGATATATGTGTTCAACAAGACAAATCAGCATCACCATTTTTGGTAGACAGATAAGAAAGAACCACTGAAGCAGCTGTAGTTTGTAATCAAACGTGCGTGCACGGTGCATGTACACATTTGGAATAGAATGGTAATGGCCAATTACTACTAACTGCCATTTAATCAAAAATTATAGAGTAATGGGAGGAGGGCACGGGCATACAAAATTCTTTCCTGGGTCACTGCACCATTTTTGGTGTCAGGATGCAAGAGGAATTCCAATTACAGTCAAATATACCCAAAGTACTGAACTTCAGTGTGTACTGGGAAGAGAAATTACATACTTAATATTGACCAAATCACTGAAAATTAGGATCAGTATTCAGTTTAATAATAATCTCCCTCTCCAGTGGCACATAACTGAAGTACTGTGCTTCTCAATATCAAACCAAGTCCTTTAAACTTAGTGAAGACCTTCAAACTTCTTTTTTGTGCTATAACATCCCTTTTCCAAGTAACATAGGTGTTATAATGGAATTATGGCCTGGAAGATGCAAGGTAACATTCAAGAAAATTTCTACTTGGCTTAGGGAAGGGGTAGAAAAAGACCCTTTGTCCAGGAAGTTGCAGTGAATGCGCTCGCATTTCTGCAGCTTCAGGGGATAGAAAGAAACAGCATACACGGATAGACAGGTGGCTGCAAAGATGACATACTGGTCCTGAAAAGGTTACAGAAGTATGATAACAGCTACTGTTTTCAAGGATGTGCAGTAGGAACATGCCAGGATACTCACAGTTCAAGAGAAATCCTACTTGTTTCTACATCATTTTGTTATGGGCTTTTTCATACAGGTTGTGTGAGGTGGTGGCCTTATCTTCATCAGAGATGTGGCACAGAGCCACTGTGATTAGCAAATGCATGAGCTATCCTGGAAAGCAGTCCACAATAGCAAATAAAATGTTTTCTCAACTGGTTGATGGAGCAGACAGAAAGTGCTGCCTACTGTCAGGAATTTGGAGCTCTGCTAGGCATCTCCTCTTTGCATGTATGAGCAAAACTCATTACAGCCTCCAGCAGCAAAAAAAACTACTCATGTTGTGCTGATCAACATCCCAGTGATTTTAGTCTTAGTTTGGATGGGACAGGGTGCTTCAAGGGCATGAATGGAGCAAAGTCTGACCCAAGTAACTGTGATATGGAGGCCTAACTGCTATTACAATTAATATTTGCCTCATAATTATTAAGTCCTCCTCCTTTTCTACATAAACATAGCTGAATTTATTTTCTGGTTTGCAGGAAGGCGACAGCAGTAAATAATGTGTTCCCAAATGAGTGGCTATAAAGAGAGTTGAGCAGGCTAAGCAGACTGCATGTGAGATATATACTCTCTGCAGTATCAGAAGCAGGGTGATTGTTAGCACATGTCATACTTACATCTCCATTCAGGTAGCCACAGCTATCAAATGACCCATGCCACCACTTAGACTTACGGACTCCAGAACATGGAGTTCAAGGAACACTGATGAATTCTTGGTTAACTCCTACCTTTGTGTTCAATAAAAGCACCATCCTGCCTCTCCAGTGATGAGCTGGGCTGGCTGTGGAAGTATGCGACCTAACATGAAGGCTGAATTAATTTCTTGCCCCTTTTTTTTTTTTTTTTTTTTTTTTTTTTTTATAAGGAACATTGCACAAAAGAAAGCTGATGTAGAACCATGGTTATTTCTCAGAGGTTAATACAATGTACACTGGTAGGGCAGCTTGCAAATTATGGTATTCCTTTATTGGATTTGGGGTATCATCTTTGACTGAGACACCTTATGTATCTCATGCCATGTGAGCCCTGAATAACATATATTGGAAAGTGCAGCCATGCTTCATGCTACATCCTCAGGCATGGTCAGATGCATCCAGTTCTGAGTTTCGAGAAAAGCTTGTTCCTTTTCAGCTGCACTGAAAAGTCTTCCTCTTGGTTGAAAATTAGACTAAAGGCTCTAGTGTTCCAAATTAAGGTAGATTAAGCTCCGTACATATGAATTGGAGATAAAGTTAATGTCTGCCATTCAAATCATGTATTTCCCTATCTGTGTCATCATTTGTGCCTGAGTCAGAGACAGAATTTCAGATAGCTCACTCACTAACACAGAATTCACAAAGATCAATGACAACACATCAGTGACATCATATGCTTAATTTAGACCCTCTCTTGGGATATGGGTTTGGTTGTTGGAATCCTTGCATATCAAGCTGTTGATTTCTGCATAACATGTCCATTCTGTACACAAAGAATATGAAAACAAGTTTGGTATTAGAATCATTAATCACATGAAACTTAAACCTGACCAAGGCAAAATGCAAACATCATCTCTGGAAACAGAAAAAAACATGAGAAACTTATGCCAAGCTGCATCAAAAAACTCATTAAGTGGCTTCCATGGGGACATTTTCCTTTCAGAACAGACTAATGCACAGCTCTGGAAAACAGTTTTGCAACAAACAGTCCAAAACCTGGTGAAGGTGAAAGACCCTCATTCCTCCTGCCTTTTTTGATTTTTGTAAGTTAAATGTCAGGATTTTCTAATTTTAACACATAAACAGAATGTCAATGATAGAAAACACATTCTTTATTTGACTTCCAAGAAAAGGTTTAGTAAATTTCAGATTGGCCTGACCACTGCTCCCTAATGATAACTCACACCAAACCATCTATACAGTTCTTAATGTCACATAACAGTCAACAGTATTTCAAAAGCCACATGGCAACTGGTCAAACTGCTGATTGAGCCTAATGAATTAATCACCTGTCAAAATAATAAATGCATGTGTGAACTGCTGTCTGTACTGTTTAAAGACAAAACACAGCTACTCTCTGAGTTACTATGCCCGACACCAGCATCACACAAAAACTTCCAGGAAAAAGGCCAATTATCAGGAAACACTCTGGCTCCCAAATTAATGCCACATCAGTTTATAAGTGTCTGTAACAGACACTTATATCTATACATAACTGCAACCTATATCTGTATGTTGTAACTATAAAGTTTATACCTGGAGTGGTTCAGCAAAATGTCATTTATGCATTTAAGAGTTACTTCCACGTAGCTTACATACTGGTACATGCATGAACACTCAGAATAATTAAACTATGAATACTCTTTCTTCCTTTTGTTGCACTGTCACTATGTATCTTTGAAGTAACATGGAAAACCGATTCACAGGTCCATACCAAGACACCCAAAGTATTTTCTAACACTTCATCTGTCCACCACCTGGAAATGGTAAAAGTTCACTATGATAAGGTGTTCACATGCACTGATAAACTAAGTGTAAATAAGTAAGTGTACTAAGAGAAGTTGTTCAGTGAAAGTGATCAGAAGCCAGTAATGTTGACATGTAAAGAAAAAACATTTGAAAACTAAAAATACACAGTTTCACTACAGAGGATTAAGAGGCATCACAGACAGCCCCTGTGATACTAAGAATTACATATAATATTTATATGACCAATTTTTAAAATTAGATTAAATAATTACTTTGAAAAGAAAAATAAGTTACAAGAAGTAATAATAATAAAAAAAAAAAACAAGTAAAGAAAAAACCTGCAGCTTAGTATAATGAAAAACTCTTTGGCAATGAGATCTGCAACGCAGTACAAAAGTATCCCAAGGGAAGTAGTGGAATCTCCATCATTTGGGATATTTAAAACCAAACTGGACAAAATGTGGAAAATGTTCTGTAGGGAGTAGTCCTGAATTTGTAAGGAGACAGACTGGATGATCTAACAGGCCTTTTCCATCTGTAACGTCTGTTACTCTGTAATTGTCTCTTGTCCTCAATCCACACATTAAGCAATCCTCACATAGCTACAGTGCCAAATGGTTTGGTTCCAAAGCTCCCACTCTTTCTTTACTCATCATTTGAGACTAGCAGAGCAAATCCTACTTAGGAATGAAAACATTCATAGCAAGATCAACAACAAGGAAAAGAAATAATTCTGAGGCCCAACCATGTAATTTCTCTCACATCAGTGACTCTTAAACTGTGCTAGTGTATACCATTCATAAAAGGTATTCTACCATTAGTAGAATACAAACAGCTTCAAAATGCAACTCACCTCAGTGATTCTGCTTTTTAGTATGACTTGTATTTGTGAAATCAGCATTTGTTAAATCCCATTGCAAACTACAGAATTTTTTCATCAGTTTCTAAAATATGCAAAATCTGAACCCAGTTTTCTCAAGCTGTACGCTGATGACAGTTTCCTTCAGCTACAATAATAATCTAAGCAGTATCTACCTCTGTTTTATCCTCATCAATCAATCTGATTCTAGGCTGTTTACAAATCGTATTTACATATTGTAGGAAGCAGCAGAGAAGAGGGAGTGCATTCATTATTCCAGACATTTCCCCTTAAATTCTCTTCTATAGTTCCATAATCCACAGTATTACTTAAATTTGGAAAAAAAAAAAAAACAACAGAAAAAGCATTCTTTGATCAGGGACAGCTGCTGTGTATTCATAATGGAGAAAGAGCATCAGGTTTTACATTTACAAAATAATGTGTTTTGAGTATGAGTTTGATAAAGTTGGAGACAGACCTTCAGACATTTCTGTCCCACACATGAAGCTCTACAGCTTTGAGAAAATGAGCAGAGTTGTCAGATCACAGTCAGATCCTGCTGAACACCTGCGAGATTCTTGGGTCTACCTTTTTTAACTGGAGGTAGTACTTCAAATGTTTCTTTTTAAGGACCCTGTTATTCCCACAATTGCTCTATTTTGTTGTTAAAAAGGAACATGCCATATTAAGAACATTTAAAAGTAATAAATTTACTTGTTTTGAACTACATTTTATTTAATAGCAGTTCAAATCTATAGATTTTAATTGATTGCTTTCAATTTCCCAAATATAAAGGCTTTACTTTGAAAAGTTTGTAAAATACTGAATTAAGTACTATAAAATCAAGTAATGATTTTATTGTTTTTTTGTAGAGCAGGCAAAATTAAAATAAAATAATTGATGCTTTTTACTTTTTATAGCAGTGTTAACATGCTTTTTTACATTGTTTACCATTTTGCCTTCTTTTATATTCACAGAGGGAGAATTAACCTGTTAGCATAAGCCAACTTAGATCTTTTCCTGGCATAGTGCACAGAAATTTGCACATGGCACACATACTACCAAGTTGTTTGCATAACGTAATTTACCAATGGATTTGTATTACTAGAAGTTTGTCCGTGGCCGTGCTTGTTTCAGAATAAAATATCGATACATAGACTTATAAAGATATACAATAGTTATAAATTTAGGATATAATATTTCCCTGTATAGCCACAGTCCTTATTGTATCTGGTCTAAATTCCACATTTTTATAACAGGGATATTTTCATACATCTCAAGACACTTTGTTTTCACTGTAAGTATAAAGTAATGTTACGTCCTCCTCTCATACAGTGCAAAGCACCAAAAAACCCCCACATTTATAAACACCATTGCACATTTAACTAAATACCTAAAATATTCACCTTAGTTACATACATATATAATTTATATCCAAGAGTACTAGATAAAAAAAATATTTCCTGCTTCCATTTGAAAGCTTAAAAAAAAACCCCTACTTTAAAAAAATGTATCAAAATTATATGAGATGTGTGGTAAGTGAAAAAATCCAGAACAAAATCTCTAGTTAATATTAAAAAATTGATGGAAGAGGTATATAACGAGGTTATCTCTACTGTCATGTTTGAAATAAAGAGAAACACTAGAAGTCCTAAAATAAACCTTGTGATTTTCCTAAACAAAAAGCAATACAGGTAGAAAAGTTTTTACCAGCTGCACAAAACCAAGAAATTTACTAAACCAAGCCACTATAGAAATACCAAATAAATTGAAATTGAAAAGAAAATTAAAATCCAAAATGACTGACTTAATTTATCTTTTCTATATTACCACCTGCAAAGGGTAAAAGAAAGCCAAGTAACTGGGATGTTATAGTGCTTTTTAACAGTACTTATTCCTGATTACTGCATACTGCTAATTCAATGCTCCACGAATAATTCTGAGAGAAGCACCATATAATATAGCAATCTTACAAATATAGCAAGGCTTACAAAAGATGAGTAAAACAAACAAAAAAAACCCAAACAAATATTTAATTACTTACAATATATGGCAACATGCAACTGAAAGTCTGTGGCTTTGCATGCATAGGATGAAGTACTCATTGAAAATTATTTATCCTATTTTTAGCATATTAGGAAGAACAACAAATTTCATCATTTTAAACACAGAAATTACAATAAATACATTAGCCATGTCTGGTTTTGCCACTAAAGAATAAAACTATCATGCTGTATAGCAACTTATTTTGCACTCTTGATTTTGCTTCATAGAAAGAAACACAGTTTCTGAAGGTATCACATTGATATTCTATTGAATTCTAAGTATAAATCACAGAAATAATTTATCCATATAAGAAGATGAATACATCTATGTTACTCATGTAACATTTGTAAGTTAACTGGCCAATTCAACATATATTTAAAGTTTAAATTAAAATTTTAACCTCGAGTATTCAAGCTATTTGTCCTTTAAAAGGAGGGACCTACAATAAATTATTTTTTTAATTCTTTTTGACATTTTTTACATTTTAAATTTTTCCAGAATTGAGGGTTACAATGGCCCAAATGTTTATGTGGTGCATTATCTTCCTAAATCCATCACCAATACTCACCCCCAACATTACAATACACTAGTGGCAAAAAGCATAAACAGCTAATAGTAGAAATACATCTTGTCACTGTGTGGAGAAGCATTCAGCAGCACCAAAGGCGAGCACTGGATATCACTAAGTAAACAGTATATTAAGAACAAGCAAAAAAGAAATACTTTTTGAGATCAAAATATGAGTCATCTCGCAGGTCTAACTTTAAACTTATCCAGATCAATGCATGTGTGCAAGGGCATTAGCTTTAGAGAAATTTCAGCTGGCCCATCAGCTGGCAAAGCTATCTACTACAGGTCTAAAAAATGGTCCCGGCACAGAAACATCACACATGTCCAAGAGTGATACACTACTTGTCAGCTCAGCTAGCATTTACACAACACAGCTAGAGGTAAAGAAAACTCTAACGAAAGATACAGCACTTTGATAGCACACTATCTAGTAATTCATAAGCACAATAAAGTTTGTTTCAGATGAAGAACAGTTTGCCCATTCAGGGTATTTCAATTACTTTTTAGATTCCCGGGGTTTTAGCTCTTCATTTTGAAAGTATCATTTGAGGAAATCACATTACAATTAAATGTAGGGGTATGCATTACTACCTTTATGCAAATGCAAGTCAAGACTTTTTTTTTTTTTTTTTTTTTTTTTTTTTTTTTTAAGACTGTTTTAAAAACACCCATTATCCCGTACTCACATTTTGGTTTATGCATACACATACATGGTTGAGAAGCTGCAAGACCTGACTGACTATCAACTCTTGCTGCTTCCAAGAGGAAGTAGTTGTTTGAAAAGATGTTGCTTCTTGCAGCCGACAGCTGCTTCCTCTTCAAGGGCTTAGATGGGTGCCTCTAATCTCTACTTGCCACTGACTTCCACCTCAGGGGAATTAAGCCCCTCCCAAGGAGGAGAGCAGTTCTCTCCCACCATAGAAGAATGACATAGGATGAAGCACTGTTCAATGATGCCAGTACTTAGCACCAACCTCTTTTCCCTCACTTCATGCTCCTGTCCTTCATACCTGTTGTTGCATTGTGAATTGACAGACAAGGTTTCTCATCTTTCAGTAAAGTGGTGATTTTTGTATACCTATCCACAGGAAACAAGGCAAACATTTCACTACACCCTGCGAATGCCCTAATAAAAGCAGATGTGCTCAGGGCTGTAAATGAAGGATAAAACAAGTGCCTTCTTTCCATCTGAAGCCCATGTACTTTGCTTTCTTGTTAAGAGACAGACATACTGCAGAGGCTGAAGAGATGCAGGAGTGGTCACCTTACACTGATGAACAAACCTTTTCCCTTTAAAAAGATAAAACATGTATGGTTAACTATACTGGTAGTCTATATACTTATTGACTGCATACAAGTCAAAATATGATAGGCTGAGTCATATGAACTAATGTTAGCATAATTTTTAGACGGTTACTCTTTTTTGTTGACTTGACCAGCAGTAATTAAAGTGAATTTGCCTGTCAGAGCCAACATAGGCACAAAGGCTACTATATGAGGTAGATGAACAAAATCCATTAAGAAACTAAACTAATCAGCTCAAGTTAAAGCAAAATTTCTCTAACAAAATTTTAATGCAGTTGCTCCAAAAGAAATCAAAATGCATTATACATTCAATTGTCACTTCTTCCTTGCACAGATTTTCCTCAAAAATACAACCCCTCCACGAAAGCCAGCTGCAACTCCAAGGGCAGACAGGCCATGTAATGCAGTGTTAAAGTTAGAGACGACTGAAACACCACTAAATCAGCTAGTGTATTTGCATAGCATATTAAAATACCATACAGAAACACTAGCTTCAGTCCCAAGTTAGTAGTACACTGCACATAGGCTATTTACTTTTGCATTGCAAGGTGTAGATATGCTTTTAAGATCCCCTCTCACCTCCTGTTTTCAATGTGAACATCTTCCTCCCATTAGCTAACTGCATGACACACCTACGGCACTCATTTTGAGTAGATATCTAGTAAGTGAATGACAGGTCTTCTGTCACAG
This sequence comes from Falco punctatus, assembly GCF_963210335.1. Lineage (NCBI taxonomy): Eukaryota > Metazoa > Chordata > Aves > Falconiformes > Falconidae > Falco > Falco punctatus. The sequence continues at coordinate 38,612,493 of NC_137582.1, forward strand.
TTCACGTTCAGGTCTACTGTGTTCTTCTTCTACCTTCCTTGCTAACCCAGTATTTTGCTCTTTCTCACACGTGTAAAAGCTCAAGTTGTAGATTTATAGAACCTAAGGCTATAAAAAACATTATGATCATCTGTGCTGACCTCCTGAATAATACAGACAACAGAATTATATGATTCCAAATTAAATCCATAAGTTCCTGCTAAAGTAACAGTTTATTGTATTAAATGACCTCCAATTCCAATTTAAAAGACTTCAGGCTCTGAAGAGCCCACCATATTCCTATACCATTTGTTCCACTGGTTAAGTACCCTGACTATAAAATTAAGTCTTATCTAAATCTGCCTAACTTCACCTACCATACATCAATCTGCTTAGCCTTCTACCAGATACAAAAGCCTTCCATCAGAAATCTCCTCAAGGTTTCTGTAAGTTTTGATTAATACTTTTCTTGAACTTTAGTCAGTTTTCTAGTTTCTCTCAGTCATGGTGGGCTGAGGAAAATAATATTAAACCAGTTTAGCAAAAATTTTGGAGAATCAGTAAACACAAAGCTTTTGCAGAAACATGGGCAAAAAATAAACATTTGAAACAAAACTCTATTTTGATCACTCAGATCATTTTATACTGAACTGAAATAGTTTTATTTGCACATGAATTTAAAATAAAAGAAAAATTAAGCTCATAACATTAAAAAGGGATAACCTCATTCAAAATTTTGGCATTTACCATGAGTTAAAATTCATTTGTTCCTCATCATTCAACATTATTTCATCACTTTTTTCTTCCTAATGGTCATAATAAGCATGCCCATGTAAGTTAATTATGTATTGAAATAAAAACAATTAAACAGAATCAAAATGTTTAAAATGTAGCCCCAAGGAACTGCTAAGGAAAAGGGCAAGCTTTCTTACTTTTATTAGAAGTTTAGATTGAACTACAGGTTAAAGGTACTGTAACATACTAACATGGTTTCCTTTAGGGTGTAGCTTTTGGAAGCTTACCAAAACAAATTTTAACTCCTTGTACAATTCTAATCCTGTTTGCTATTCAAACTTCTTTGCCTCATTCAACTCCTTCCATAAACTGCCACAAAGACTGGAATAAGTGAAATTCTTTTTCTAACTCACAGTGAAAGTATTTATAATTTTCTACATATCCATCCTTTTCCCCACGTGAACAGGATTTTGTCTCCTTTGCAAAACACAAACATAGTTTAAAGTAAATAATGAATAATTATTACCTGAATGTTTTAAAAATTTAGGTTCTATACAACATTGGATTATATTAATTTTCTACAAGTGAGCTAAAACAGAATCATGTTTGACCAAACCAGATTTCACATGAATCTGATAATTATACAGAGTTAGACTTGAAGATTAAGTCACTGAAAAAATGCTGAAACCTTATGATGATCAACAAAAAGAAATACTTTCAACCAAGTATGGAACCAGGACATTGCTTTCCAGAACAAGAAGAAAAATGCTATTAGGATAAAAATATAATAGCAAAGTGACCTAAGCAATCTAAAAATGAGACACTCTTCCGAGAAAGCGAGGACATTTTCTGAAGTGTTACATTAGTCAGAATAAAGTAGGCCATTTGAGAGAAGTCTGAATGAACAGAAAGCTGGAATTTTAACAAGAAAATTCACAAGTTGACAAGACCTTCATATTCCTAGGGACTATGAACCAAATGTAAGTCTCTAAATTATTTTTTTTACCCAATGAGTATAGTTAATTGCTTAATTAGGAATTATAACAGTAATACAGTAAGAGCGAAGAATCACTAATTAAAAATATAAGAGACAGGTCCTCAAATGCAATTCCTCTGCTGATCTTTCCTATCTAATACTACTCTAAAAGGAACACTTCTATTCAATGCCTATGTAAGACTAAAATTCACTGAAAAAATTCTTCCTTCATAGTAAGAATCTCATTCATCCCATGAATGATAATGCAAACACCTTGCCTTCTAAAAAAAAACCCTAGCAAAGTTAGTGTCCTCCTTTTTTCTCCATAGCTTTGTATGGAAACAAGAGGTATGCATTATGTTATCTGTCTATTCATTCATCTTCTTCTCTTTGCCTGTAAATGTGCATATTTTGTAGGCTTTAAGTAGCAGGAGCTGTAGCGGTAACCCGTATGGGCGGAGGTGATGAACTGCCACATGTGAGTCAAAACGAGCTCTAGCCTGTCCCAAATGAGATAAAAATGGTGGAAAAAACCTTTGGTTTACCAGAGGTGCACACAGCATCCCTGCTCAGACATAGTTAACACCCACTAAGGCACATGTGAAGGGCTGGAAACACTCTTGGTGGGGATGGGGCACTCCATGCCAAAACGCAGTAGGGACACACCCAAGGGACTGTGACTGTACACAAACCACAGCAGGGCAGGGACACCCCTAAGAGACTGTGCCTTACAGGTGATCCACACAGGAATCACTGACATGGATTTGCTGACAGAAACCATCACACAGACCACCTCAGTTCCTGGCTGCCAATCACCATACCAGAGGTGTTTCAATGGACTGAACACAACTCAGGGCAAAGTAAGTGCAGTTGGACCAGAGCAGCAGGGGAACCAAATGTTTATGTATGTGTGGGTATAACTGCTTGTCATTTTCTACTTCTCAACACTCAAAACAGTGATCACAGAATCATGTTAGTTCACAGTAAATTATCTCAAGTAAAATTCCCCAACTCCAAATTATCTCGTTGGCTGCATTATCTTAAATTTTAATCCAGTGACCTACCAAATTTGAGCATGACTTAGTTCCCAAAAATATAACACCTGTTGTAGTACTCCATAAATGGGGAAGGCCTAGGGACAGAAAGGTATGGGAATAACGTCTATTAGTTCACAGACTGATAGTAGAACAGGGAGATTTTAGATGTTACTCACTTTAACAAAAGCCAGCAGGCCATTCACACATGCATTCTTTGGATAAGCACAAGTTTGTTTGGAATAAGCCAGAGCACATGATGCCTTTTGCCCAACCAAAACGAAGCTAAAGGTACTACATGTTTATGTTTTCAAAAGGACATGAGAAAGAAATGTGAAAAATTGCACTGGGATTCAAAGGATATCAGAGGACTTAATGTATAAGGATGTAAGGGACAGTGCTTTAGAAATTCCTAGTGAAATCTAAGGGTACTACTAAAAGATGCCAAATAAAGAGGGAGATAGCAAAAAGCTAGATTTTACAATGGCAGGATGTAGGGGAAACACAATATTAAAAAAAAAAAAATCAAAGAAAACATACTTCATTACTTCCCACTGCATAAAGCACTGCACTACTTTAAGAATACAGCATTAACATGCCAAATGAGAGATACGTGTTATCTTATCAACATGAAGATGTACACTTCAATTCCATGGCACTCTAGCCACCAAGGATGGGGTGGGAATGGGGTACCACTCACCCTCCCTGCAGCTGCCACTGTAGGTAGTCAGGAATGCAAGACACCTGGGACCAAGTATATCACCATGAAAAGTTTGCTCCCAGGAATGCTTACTTCCTCCACAAGATCCACTCCTACACTCTGATTTCGCTGTAAAATGACAGAAAGTTATCTTTGATGCCAATTATAGCAGCTTCCTTCATCACGCACTTTTTTTTTAATTGTATTTTATTCTTCTTTTTTTCTGTTTTATTATTTTATTCTAACAATTTTGATATTACTTCTCATGCTGCCCTTACTGTTGGCAAGATGGTCCCTGTAAGACTGTGCCACACTTTTAACTTTTATTGGGGGGAAGAAAAAAAGTAGTATTTTACCAATAGAATATTTTAACAAACTAATTAGTATGAACTTGAAAGCTATTAACTTATTGAAAAAGCTATTAACATATTTTCATTACGCTATCTTGCAAATTAAATATCTATGAGACTCTAGAATCAGGTCTTTATTCTGAGAGAAAACATCTCTGCTAAGAAGATTAGTTGTGGTTTGTTTTTTTAATTTGAAAAATAAGATAACGTGTATACGTTTCCCTCACACATATTTATAAGTGTTGTTCATTCTACAGCGGATGTTTAAAGACATCAGACTTTGCCCAGGTTCTAAAACTAAAGCTGAGTATTTCAGCTCCCCAAGTAACAAATCCTTACTTTTTGGCTGGCATGGTTTTATGATTGTCCCAGACTGCACTCTTCATTTTTGTTTAACCAGGAGAAAAATTATGTATATGAATTTCAAGAAAAATACTGCATCCACTTCAAAAATGAGGTACACAGGAAATGCTTTGTCCTTATTAAAAGTGAAGGAAACGTTTTGCTTTAAAGAGTAAACCTCATAATAATTTAACACAAAGGTTTGAAATAAAAGCTATCTCAACACTGTGCTTTGCTTTCATGAACCCTGCAGAAATCCTCCCACCTCTGGCCAAGTTGTGAATCTCTGCAAATTATATTTTGCATATGCTCAGCAGAAAGTTCATTCCAAAATCAAAAAATCAAAAGTCTCTTATAAAAAAAAAAAAAAAATCCCTACAGAGTATTCTCCAAACTGGAGATGAAGGAACTAATCCAGCCCTTTGTAGTTGCCTCTGTTCCAGGCTGTTACAATGCCAAAGACAAGAATAGACAGCAAGGGAACATTTCCTTCTTTGTCTTTTGTTCCTTCACTAATTGAGCACTGAGAGTTCACAGATAAGAGAAGCATAAAAAAGGGAAGAAAGACCAAAGACAATTAGGTAGATTAGACAGACAACTGCTACTGGAACAATGATACAAAAGGTCAGAGGGGGAAAAAAAAAAACCAAAAACCACCAACAACAAAAACCAACACAGCAGAAAGGGGAGAAACTGAGATGAGACAGTTTTACAAGGACAATGAGCAAAGTCAGGACAGAAAGTAAGGTGAGGACATGCATTAGCAAGATCAGGAAAGATGCCAGGGAAAGAAAAGCTGTGTTAAACAAGAGGGACACGGACAGATGTGGCCAGGGGAGAGGAGGTACAGTACAATTCGGTGCCATCTTGTTTAGAAACTAAAACTCAGCCTGAGTTTACAATCTCAACAGTCTTCAGTGGTCAGCAAAGCATGTGCTTTAACCACCTCTAGAAAAGTTGGCCCCTATACAGATGATCATGGTTAGTACTCTCTCAAATTAAGTAGCAGATGTTTGCATTATCACAATGAAATATGTGAAGATCAATGTAATACCACATCATGGAATATTTTTTTTTTAGTTGGCTTCACTTAAAAACTTAGCAGTTTATATTGACAAAACTACAATTTCTCTGAGTAATCGTTTTCTAACCGGATAATATTATTTCCCAAATTACTTTTACCCCTTCCTTCATGTCATAAATCACTGCTGGAGAAGCGCTGGTATTATATCTAAAACTGACAGAGTTGAGTTGGCTCCACCAGTAACGGGGTAAATATTTTTTTAAAGATTTTTTTAGTGCTTTGCAGGAAATATCACTATCACTGCCCCAAGTCAATAAATAATCCTGTTGTTGGATAAAACACATAATGAATTTGTCCTTCCACAGAAAAATAAAACCTTACAGAATCAACCAGAGATAGCAAGATCCCTTTGATAGTACATAATGAGGTGAAAAAAATTAATCTATTTAATTCCCTCACCAAATACAGTCATTTAAGAAAAATATCCTTCACAGTAAGCCAATTAAAAAAAAATGTAAAAGCAATCTTTGTATTTATCATGTTTTCTCAGTCTAGATAATCAGAAAGATGACCTGTTTTGATGAACATGGTCCCATTTTCTCAAACTTTTATATTATTTTTCATTACAGGGTCATAAAAGAGCATGCCTTCTTCCTTAGTTGCATGCAACAATAAACTGAAGTTTACAGAGCAGTTTAGATTTTAATGTTCATCTTTGTGATATCATCAAATACGATGTACACACACTATAGTGTCTCTGCTTGTGAAAACCTGCAAAAAGTAGGAGACACCTGTGCTTTGAGAATCAAGTTAGTGTACATAGTGCTGCAGATCTAAAGGGACAAAGGATGCCAAGAATTTAAAGTGGAAACCTTAAAATTATAAGGATACTTACTAAAATATGGTCTCCCCAAAAGAAAATGAGAGCCCCGAATAAGTAAAAAAAACACCTGTGTACCTTCCTTATGTCTAGCTTCTGTTATGAAGAAGAATCATAGGTCTTGTATCAGAGAAATGTTGACTGCAAAGCACGGAAAGCAAATTTGTTGCATTAAAAGTTACCATTTTAAACAGTTATTTTTCAGATTAAAACTGTATCTTGCAGTGATGCAAAGAACTGCAAAGCTGAAAAGAGGGATTATAAAACAGAAAGGGCGCTCTTCAGTTTAAGAAATATTTCTATTGCTCTCCAAGGAGATTTATTTCATCTACCATATAGCATGTGTCAAGTTATACTGATCCTTCACTGGGAGCTAAGTACCCCAACAGTTTTTACATTACCATGTACCACAATAGCAATCCTTGACATTGGTTTTAAGTGTCAGACAGAGCCTTCATTAATTGTCATCATCTTTAAGACATAAAAGAAACCCTCGTTTCTTGAATGTTATTACACAAAAAGTGTACGTTATCTATATACAGCAAGTGCAAAAATGTTTTGTACTGTAATAATAATAATTTAGAATATACGGGATAGAAAGTGTACTATTGTTAAAACCGTCAGTCAAACCCCTTGTTATACAAGGATAGAACATCACATCCATCTATAACAGCTTTCCTGTCAGTCAAATGTGTTGTTCTATACAAACCTAGCTCCAATTTGATTTTTAAATTGGCAGAGGCTGTAAAACATTATTCTGATGTGATACCAATGAGATCTAAGTTGCTGTTGATATCAGAACACAGGCTTCCTCTCAAATCCAGTTCTCCTGCTTTCAGGTATCTGCATAACATAGATCATTTTGCATACATAAGTACACGAACAGTCAAATGAAATTTTTCTTTCATTACAGGCCAAAAAAATGTATGGTAATAATGCCCTTTGATTTGAAATAAACCATAATTTGAAAAGTCTGTATCATGGTAATGAAATCATTATTAATATGTACCCTACAAAACTCAACAAATACTCCTGTTTATCCATCACATACTTTCATTCAGAATCAGATTAGTCCCTTTATCCCAGCTATGAGTAACTGTGGCTTATGAAAATTGAGTTGAAGAGCACTGAATTTCTACTGCATTTTTCTGTGACATTAGCTGCAGAATGAACTGAATGGGGCAAACTATTCACTCATAAAAGAATGCAGACTTGGACTCTGTTTCTTGTCCCACTTCAAAACCAAACACAAATAAAAAGGACAGATTAAGTTTGATTACTAAAAAAATAGAAAAGAAGTCAAGACAAGCTCTGGCCCTTTTTAGCCTATTCCCATGCACACCTTGACGTCAGCAATTTTTGTACTAACGTACTCATTTTTCTAGCTGGGTTCAATGCAAGCTAGAGAAAGCATATCAAATCAATCCCTCCATAGACCACTAAAACATTTAACCATCCACTTTCTTCCATCCTTGAAATGTGCAAGTAAAGGTAATAAGAAGTACAGGTTACTAAAAGCAACATTAGGTTTTCATGTCATATTTTTATTTTTTCTTCATTAATTTCATATAGGAATCATTGATCTAGAGTGATTTACCAGCATCCTTACAATTATTTGGGTGTATGCACTGTAGCAGACCTTTTTCACAGTAATAATCAGTGGCCTTTAAGATACTCTGCATACTCAAAATCTTTACGGAATACTACCTAATGATTTATAAGATTCTAAAATCCTCAAGAACTCTGCGGGTAAGTTCAAACAAATTGCTATTGAGATGGTATCACCAATCTCTTTTCCACCTGGGGCAAGTTCAAACAAATTGCTACTAAGATGGTATCACCAATATGTTTTCTACTTGCACTGTTTCAGTTAACACCTACAGTCAAAAATCAAGAGTGCCAATGCCTAAATCATCCCAGTTTCCAGAACACTAAAGCTTACAATTGTTATTGAAGGCAGAGGGCTATGAAACAGAGAGGCTAAAATGCAAGCTCATGCTTTAGTTTACCAACCCAGTTCCCTTTTACAGAGCTGAGGTAAAGAGCTGGCTCCATTAAACCTCAGCATATCAGAGTCACAACTAAAGTATGTATAGACCTACTCAACTGAATCACAAAATTGAGTTTATATAATAACTTAGTCTGACAAAATAATAATAAAAAAGACCAATCAACTTTAAATGTGGAAGTTACCATGTAAACCCTTCTTTTCCCCAGAATGTAAAAATGAATAATCTTTCTTTCCCCAAATTCTTATCCTCAAAGACTACCTCATGGTCGATTTTCAAACTTAAAGAAATAGTCATGGAATACAGCACACAAATTTTCAGAGTGACACTCAAATTCTAATAATTATTTTGACTGACAAAACCCACCTGACATCTATACAATGTAAATTTTACCCTACTGTACAATCTCTTCCAATAAACCATACTAAAGATTTTGCAGCAGTGCACTGTCTTATGCATCATAAACTATGGAACAACATCAGTTCTTTCAACAGATCTACATCTCCACCAGGGCTTCTGCTGGCTGTATCAGGTAGGTACTATGATTTTTTTCCTCCTCCTGTGCTGTCATGATTATGCTAGCAGAATACAGCTGGATGTACCCATCTTAACATTTCAAAGCATAGAACAGATATTAATTTATGTCTACAACACTAAGAAGCAAGCAGATATTTTACATACCAGAAAATCAAAGAAAGGTGAAGTGCTTTGTCTAAAGGCACTTGGAAGAAATGAGTAACAAAGCCATAATTAAAATTCAACATCAAGCCTCATGTTAATCCTCTAGACCTAACTGCCTTTTTCAAAGTGTATGATTTGGAACATCAAAAATAAGAATCATTTCAGTCCCCTTTCTCAATAAAAGCTTTAATGATAAAACACCACATTCAGCTTCTTCCTCTGCATTGGCACAAACAATAATCTTTCTTAGGAATCCAATTCATTAAGTTATGTTGGATTTAAAAAATATTCAAAAGGAAGCCAAGTCACAGTTAAAATTTAAATTCCACGTTTGATTTGGCCTCTACCTCTGTGTACTGAGGGACTCACAGGAAAACACACATACGTGTCAGGTATGCTAGTATACCAACTTAATGCTAGACTGATTTAATTAGTCTGCTTTCAATGCAAAGGTGCTGCACCTCAGCAATTATTAGATCGTTAATACAACAGAGCATAACAGCACCTTTAGAGATCTTGTCTAACCTCTAGGCACACTGTTACTCCCATTAAGGCTAATGGGAGTCACATGTGTGCATCCAAGGGAGAAGAGACCCATTAAAACTGATACAACATATCCATTAATCTTCAGGTCACTCTTAAGGTCAAACATTATAAAAATGTTTATGAACAGTACTAACTGGGTATGCTCAGCAGCTACTTTGGTTTTAGGACAGACCTGTGAGCAGTTAAGGCCACGCAAAATGTCTGTTTTAAAAGCATCACCACGTTTCAAGTAGTGGCACAGAAATTTGAGAGTGCTTTTCTGTAGTCTGAGAGGATATTTTTCTATCATCTCCTGAAAGAATTGGAAGGATAGAAATGACAGGGAAGGTTAGACACAAATGAAAACCTTGGACAAAGGTATGCTCTAGCTTTTCATTTTTCTTCCACCCCTCACTCTTTCTTTATATTTCAGTCTCTTAGTTGCAGTTTTCCGCTTCAGGAAGAACATTAACTGCAGAGACTAAATTCCTCATCTGTGCAGTCTGCTACAAAGACACTACAAATAAGATTTTGATTACTGAATTGCCAGTAAACCACAATTCAAGCACTGCTTGCAGGAGAGGGTGTCTGAAGCTTTTCAAAGAGAAAGGTAACGTTCATTTGCTAACCATTTCATTCTGAACACCTGAAAACTGCCTTTTTCACTACTGTAGTATAGTTTAAGCAAGTATGCTCTTTTTCCAGCTTAGAAAATACTAAGGCTATCCAGTCTGTAAAACCTATCTGATCAGCCATGAATTTGCTGTCTTCATCCACATTGATTCCTGGAGGAGAAAGAGATTTCTCAGCAGCATGGGGGCCATATAATCTTCATATGAGAAGAGCAAAAGAAACAGCAGGAGGAAATGCGAGTGTCAGAAATGAGGACAAACTTCAGATATGAACTACACCTAATGGTTTACTGTTTCTTTCAGTAATTGGAGTGAATAAGGAAAGGTGGCTTCAGCAAGAATTACTTGTGAAGTGCTCTGAAACTCATCTTCCAGAACTCATGCCAAAACTTTGCTCTGCATATGGGATTTGTTCAGCACTCCTCAATTATACTTCCTGTTATAGGGTCTGTATGTATTCCAAGCACTGACAACTAGGCATTGCAAGCTTTTGTTGAGAGACCTCATGTAACTAACAGACATACACAGTCAACTGCACCTGGAGTATCAGTACAAAACTCCGGCAAGAGGCTGGACAACACCTCACACCTATGAAGTATGGCTCCCAGAGGCAGTCACAACATCAGTCCCGCACATTGCTTCAGTTTTCACTTGCAGGTGCTCTGTTGCCTTTCTCTGGTATGCCCATGTCACACAGGGTCTCCCTTCACAAGATTTTTAAATGCTGATATATCTCTCTACAGTACCCTGCACTAGGAATTCTTTTTGTTTCTAATTCAAATATGCAATAATAAATAGATTAATTTCATAATTCAATTAAATGAATTATTCCTCAGCAGAAATAAATGATTGCTTGGTTTTGTTTCAAAAACAAAGGAAAAATTGCCCCAAATACCTTGGTGTATGTATTAGACTATCTAAACATTTCAGTGTGATTGTTTTTCCTTTCTTAGTGGTCATAAGCTTTCCACTACCATGCCCTTCTCTGAAACAAAAAACTGTCCTGGCTCAACAGAGAGTTACCTCATTTTGCTTAAAATGCAGTTTTCATATAAAAAGATCTAACCCCCATTTTGCAAAATCACCCATGTGAATTGGCTTTATTCACTTCAAACAGTTCTTTTAAAGGAGGAATTACTCACTGTTAACAGTCAGGCATCCGTTTTAAAGATGCTTTACCACTGTGAAAAACGACAAGTAAATATTCAATGAAACTATTATTTCAAGATCATAATATTCATAAAGGGCCGCATCCTGTTTTCTGACACAAGTAGTCCAGAGCGCTGCCTCATTTCTTGCCTGCAAGCTAGGAAACAAGGGTATAGGATACATCAATATGTGTCCATGGAATCCCCCCACAGACTCCTTAGCACAGACAACCTCAGCAAGGTATCTGAAGAACTGAGACCCTTAATATTATCTGTGAATCTGTATTCACAAATGTGCCAAAACTAAATAATTACTGTCTGGAAATAAATAAATAAATCATTATTTGAGTGTCTTTTATGTTTAATAACTGTAAATTCCTCTCAACCAGTTCATATAGTCCTATTTTAAAAGAGTTTTCTTTCATTTGCTTTCTAGAACCGTAACAACCAACTTCCCAATGCAGATTTCCTCAAGTGTGTAATACATTCAAGCAATACCTTCCGAGTAATCCAGAATACTTTTGGACCCATGAGGGAGACCTTGGCTGTCACTAACGCCAGTGACCAACCCATCAACCCCGCAGCAAACAGCGCTGGAGCAAAGCTGCTGGAGAAACACCTGCCTGCAGTATTTATAGGCTGTTGTCACAGTCCCTCCCTAGTCAGTTCAGTTTCTCCTCTCACAGCCCTGTGAATCCTGTCAGTGAACGCTACAACAGCCTCTCGGCCCCCAGGGGCCGCGGCTGCACTCCAAGTTGCCCGTGAATCCAAGTCACCCAGCCTCGCCCCACCCCCCCACCCCGAGCAAGGAGCTCGTCCACCGCCACATGGGCGGCCAGGGCAAGCAGAGGCGGCTGCTGCTGGCTCTTGCTAAGCTGAAGGTGGCGAAACCGCCGCTCAGCTCCGCTTCGCACTAAAATGCCGGACCGCTCCCAGGGCCTGGGAAGCACCACCGCCAACGACCCGCACCCCGCCTCAGGCCACTCTCCCCTACCCGGCCCAACAGCTGCCCCGCCTCCTGCCTTTCCTATTGGCTCCTCGTCCGCAAACTGAGACACTGATTTGCTCTGCGGTCTGTCAGTCAAGTAGCCCCACAGTTCTCCCCGGCAGAGACGCCGTCCCAGGAGCTCTTCTACGCGTCATCTCGATCTCCCAGAGTGCTTCCTGCAAAGCCACTCTAGGCGCTTACCTGCGGTAACGCGTCTGTGCCACAGCCGCTCTAGGAAGCAGGAGCTGGCTCTATGACCCGGTGGGGCCTGCTGGTGGGACGGTGCCCGAGGGCCAGGGGCGGTAGCCGGGTGAGAGTTCCCAGGGCAGCCCGAGGAGGCTCGGTCTGTGCAGGCCTCCACCGGGAGCCTGGAGGCAGAGTCCGTCGCGCCCGTGCCCCTGCAGAGTCCCGGCGGCCTGGGCCCACCGGCGGCGCAGGTCAGTCGGGGCGCGGGGCGGGTTGAGGCGGGGATGCTGCAGGCCTTCTCGGCCAGCGGAGCAGCGGCGGGCGGCGCTGCCGCCGTGCGGGGGCTGCTGCCGGGGCCGCGGCCCTCCATGGAGCCCGGCCAGGCGGCGGCGGCGGGCCGGCGGGGCAGCCTCCCTGCCTTAGCCCCGGCCGCGTCTCCGGGCCGCGTCTGTAGACTCTTGTGCTTCGCCTCACGCTCGCTGCGGGCGCCTCCGCCTCCCGAGCGCCGCGCCCGGCCTGTCGCCTGTTGCGTTCCTCGGTGCGCAGAGAGACGGCGAGGCTTCCAGTTAGGCCCAGAGTGTACGGGAGGAAAGGACGGAGCCTGGTAACATGCTCTGTAGAGAGGAAAGGGCATAATATTCTGGCAGAGGGGTATTTTAATCTGGATTGTTACTCTCGTATCAGATGAGAGAGCCAGCCATTTATAGACCTCCAAGGGTCTTTCCTATGACTGCCTGCTATAGGTGACAGCTTTCCTGTAGGTGCTGCCTGCTAAGGTGGCAGTGGCACCTTTTTGCTTTCTGAAAGTCCAGTTTTGTGCAGCCTGTAAGTGTAAGTAACAAATTGTTAAATTTGCCACAAAATTAATGTAGATACAGCCTGAATGGCCAGCATGTTCTTGGCAGAGGAGAGGCCCACCTGTGATATAGTCCATACCGAAAACCACAGCACTATATATTACTTTCAATGCCAAGGTATATTTTTTTGTATTGTCCTCCACCCGTCAGTAGGAGGGAGGTGTTCACCATGGTCAAAGATGGGTATGGCCAGTTTGTAGTAAAATCTGATTCCAGAATATTTATCCATTTGCCTGATGTTACTGGAAGCTGGTGAATTCTTGTCTAACTTTCTTGGAGCTGTTATTAATACGCCTCTCTGCAACAGCTGCTGATGAAGTTTTCACTTGAAGACTAGTAATATTCTTTATGGAGATCTTTTATCAGTGCTTTCTTCTACAAACATTTTTTCTTTATACTTCATTTTCTACTCATCAGCAGTTTTTCACTTCGTGGATGTCTGTCATCACTGGTTTATTTAATGAAGTAAATAGTAGGAGGACAGGTGAAAGTGGTGTTGCTGGGACATGAGTTAGAGCAGGAAATAAACTATCAAGGGGCATAACAGTTGTCTCCTTTGGTATGTTTTGTTGTTGGTTTTTTGTTTGTTCATACTGCAGGTAGCTGTCAATTTCAGTTACTTGCTGTGCAGTTAGAGGGATAACTTCCCACCTGTAAGATGTACAAATGAACTTGTTGAAAAGGTGATTATTTTTTTTTAAATGGAATAGACCAGTAGGGTACATAATCAAGAGTATTAGAGGAATTTGACACTTTAATTTTTCTGATCTTTACTAAGGAAGCAGATGGTCATGTCAGTATTGGAGTAATTATTGTGGTCACTAGTGTTCTAGCACTAGTTGCTAGTAAGAATAATTTAATGAAGTTAAAAAGTTGTATTCTCCACGAACCCTTTCTTTGGAGAGAGTAGCTCACCACTTGTATCTGTAGTGATGAATGTGGAGAAAAAACAGTTCTGTGCATGAGGTACTACCCCATGAGTAGTCCAGTCCAAACTAATTTCAGTTTTCTGTAAAAAAATTTTTTAAAAAATACTCCCAATATTCTGCTATCCTATACACTGCAGCAATGTTTTGAAAATTATTTGTCATCTTCTGGGTAAATCGGATATTATTTTATTGCTAGAACTTGTTGGAAGTTTGTGTCTGTCTGTGCAAACATACTCTTCAGAAAGTAGCATTATTATTATTTTTATTTTCAAAAATCTTAGTATTTTAATAGCTTATGCATTTACGCTTTACTTACCATGATGCCTAGTATTCTCCATATTGTTACCGATAGTCGGTGAATTCAAGTGGAATACTTTAAAGCTATTGTCCATGAATATTTTGCAAGGATCTTCTGAATGGAAAGGCTGAAAGAGACAGGGTATTCAAGTATTTTTGTAAGTGACTATACGTGTGTGTTTATATATATATATATATAAAATTTATATTTTTTTAAACACCAGTGTTATGGTTGGTTATGAATTGAGTACATTTACTGAGTACAGAGCATAATAAAATTGCATTAATCTGGGACTGAAGCAGCTGAAATAACTCTTTACTTAGAGTTTTGCCTTTACTGTAAGGCCTTTAACTTTTAGGCCTGCTTTGGTTCAAACTTGTCGATTTTTTTATTTGTTGAGATTATCCTTTTCACCAAATGAAGAAAATCAGTTTCCATTAAAGCTTTAGTGAAACTTCCAGTGTTGATATAATAGAGTACATAATTAAAACTACACATCTCTGCATGAGTGGTGGAGTATCTTTTTACTTATATTAGAAATGTTGAAAACTGTAAAGTAATGGTGGTGAACTTACATGTGTATCTCTATGCTAAAGTCTTTCATAGCTACCCTTAGAACTTAGTACAGCAGTTGTTCAAGCATATGAAATATTATCCTCTGTATTTATTTTTTAAAATTTTAATTTCTCAGGTAATGGGCCTTCAGATGCATTATGAATCCACCCACTGATTAAAAAGCTGTTGGGTAGTTGGAATGGTATGCCTCAGTTCATGTTGGTGGATTATTAGGGATTAAGCTAGATATATGGAATGTCTGTATTGTGCAAGGAGAGTGTTTAGATTTGGGAGGGAGTTTTTTTCTTTGTTTGAGAGCTCTGTGTATTTGTCCTCTATTAGATTCTTTTATTAATCCCCCACCCCATGACTCTAGGCATAATGTTTTTTTTATTAGAAAAGGTAGTGACTCACAGAAAGGTTTTGATACTTAACTTTGATTCAGGACATGTAGGAAGCAAATGTTATTGTAGTGGACTAAATAAAATTCAATTAAAACTTGCAGACAGGTATTGATAGTACATAAAGACTTTGTTAGACCCTTCATAGAATAGAACGGGAAAGGTAATTTCTATACTTTAATAGTTTTTGACACTGTTACTAATCTGAGGACCTCCATTTGTTCTTGTAACATCAAATGCTGTGGTACAAGTCAAGAAAGACATTTGATCTTCTCTTGTGTTTAATCTTTTACAGTCTTCTAAAGCAATAATTCTGAAAGTTGCTGAAGGCTGCTACCCAGAGAATCTTTGGGAAGGAAGGAGGGTAACAAGTTTACAGTTATATATTAGCAGTATCAAAAAATATATTTTAAAATAAATTACTCATCAAGATGTACATAATCAAGGGCTAGAGAGTGATGTCTGAATTCAGTATTGATGTGTATCCACATATAGTAATGAAGCACATGTTTTTTCACAAGAAAACCCATAATTTAATTACATATTCAAAATGGGAGAGAGTGGGAATGTCATTCCTTTTCCTATTTTTTTTTTTTTTAATATGTGAAAGTGATTTCAAAGCCATGAGGTTCAGAGAGAGCAGGAGGAGAGAAAGGAGGGAGGAGGTGAGCAGATGTCTGAAAGAAAAGCAGTAGTAAATTAAACTCTAAACAAATCAGTTGACAGTTTGAGGTTATAATGTAAGAACCTGTTTACCCATGAACAAGCTTTTGAATTGAAAGATAGTGCTGGATCTAATAAGAAATGTTCTTCATATATGATCAATAAGCTCATTCTGGGTTAATGTCAGTCTAAGGAAGAATAAGATATATTGCATTATTTTTAATATCTGGCTTCTAAAACTTTTTAGATATTTAATGATTTTTGTGCAGAGAGGTGTTTTGGGTTTTTTTTAAGACTCTCCAGATAATATTTTTTAATAAAGACATTCAGCATGTTTGTTTGTTCAAATTTAGCTCAGGTCTCTTTTAAGCAGTATGGTCCCTGGCAGAAACTAATGTAATCTATTTCTTATTCAGTTGGTTAGTTATATTAGTGCCTGCTTTCTTTGAGGGCCTGGCCTAAGTATTAGAAAGCACAATCATTGCCCTGGACTTCAGGAGAGCAGACACTGGCCTCCTCAGGGATCTGCATGGGAAAGTCTCATGGGATAAAGCTCTGGAGGGTTGCGGGAAAGCTGGTTAGTATTCAGAGATCATGTCCTCAGAGCTCAGAAGCAATCCATCCCAGCAAGGAGGAAGTCAGGCAAAAATGCCAGTGGTCCTGCATGGATGAACAAGGAGCTCGTCACAAAACTCAGACATAAAAAGGAAGTCCGCAGAAGCAGATAACCTTGGAAGAACATAGAGGCAGTGTGAGCATGCAGACAAGTGATTAGAAAGTCATTTCCAGGCAGGCTTTGAAAAGTCTGGCAAGGGATGTCAAAGGCAACAAGGAGTGTTTCTGGAAATACATCGGTAGTGGAAGAATGACTAGGGAAAATCACTGCTGATTGGGACAGGGGTTCTGGTGAGACAGGATGTGGAAAAGGCTGAGGTACTGACGACCTTTGTCTCCATCTCTGTTAGTAAAGACCTTCAGGAACTGTGGAACCCAAGGGGAAGTCTGGAGCAGAGCAGGTGTATGCTTTGTAGAAGTTTAAGTCATGAGAATACTTAAGTAAATTGGATGTATATAAGACTCTGGGCACTGATGGAATGCACATATGAGTGCTGAGGGAGCTGGCTTATATCACTGTCAGGATGCTCTTGGTAATATCTGATTGATAATGGAAACTGGGAGAAGGGCCTGAAGACTGGAGGAAAGCCAATCTCACTCCTATTTTCAAAAGGGCAAGAAGGAGTATCCAGGGAACTATAGGCTGATCAACCTCACCATCGCCCTTGAGAGTGATGGAAGGTGATGGAGCAGTTAATCCTGAAAACCATTTCCAGGCACATTAAAGACAAAGTGACCAGGAGTAGTCAGCATGGATTAGCCAAGGGGAAGTCATTCGTGACCAGCCTGGTAACTCTGTGATGAAATTGGTAGATGAGGGGAGGGCAGTACATACTGTTTCAGTCAGGCTTTCAACACTGTCTGCAATGACTGGGTGAGCAGGCAGCGAGATCAACATAGGACTTGCTGAACGGTTGGGCCCAGGGTGTGGTGATCAGTGGGAAGTCTAGTTGGAGGCTAGTAACCAGTGGAGTACTCTGGGGTCAGTGCCAAGTCCAATACCATTTAACATCATCATTAATGACCTTTATGATGAGGCAGAGTGCAACTTCAGAAAGTTTGCTGATGACACAAAACTGTGAAGAATGGCTGATACGTCAGAGGGTGGCGCTACCATCCAGAGCGACCTCCACAGGCTGTAGAAATGGACTGACAGGAACCTTATGAAGTTCAAGAAGGGAAAGTGCAAAGTCCTGCACCTAGGGAGGATCAGCACCATTCCCTGGTATCAGCTGGGGTACAACCATCTGGAAAGCAACTTTGGAGAAAACACCCTAGGGGTCTGGGGGACACCAAAATGAGCCAGCAATGTGCTCTTGTGGCAAAGGTGGCTAACAGTATCCTTATCCTGGGCTGCATTAGGAGTGTTGCCAACAGATCAAGGGAGGTGGTTCTCACTACTCAGCTGTGGTGAGGCTACATCTGGAGTACTATGTCCGTTTTGGGATCCCTACTATAGGTGAAGACTGGACATATTGGAGAGCCCAACAAAGAGCTACAAAGGTGATTAAGAAGCTGGAGCATGATTCCTGTGAGGAAAGACTGACAGAGCTTTGACTGTTCAGCCTGGAAAAGAGAAGGCTCAAGGAGGATCTTAATGTATATGAATACCTCAGAGGGAGGGTGCAGAGGGAATGGAGCCAGGCTCTTTTCGGTGGTGCACAGTGACAGGAACACAGGTGATGGGCACCTGCTGAAACACAGAAAGCTCTGCCTGAACATCAGAAAACAGTTTTTCACTGTGAGGGTGACCGAACACTGGCACAGGTTGCCCAGGGAGGTTGTGGAGTCTCCGTTCTTGGAGATACTCAAAAGCTATCGGGACATGGTCCTGGGCAACTGGCTCCAGATGGCCCTGCTTGAATGGTCAGGGATTGGACTTCATAAGCTTACAATAAACACACTTGTCCCTTTCTACTTGCACCTGTTAGCACATGTATAAAAAATTAAAAGTGGGGGGTACTAGTCAACTCTGATGTTTTCTCTTTTTTTTTTTTTCTTTTTCTTAGCTTGTGATAGATACACAAGCAGTATTTGGCAACCCACCAGTAGGCTTTCACACACATACTTCAGGAAATTCAGGAAGGGAAACTGCTCTGTACTACTTTAGAATGATGACAAAAACAGACCCCTTTGCCAGTCAGTTTCAAAAGAGGCATATTTTTCTTTAAATCACAAGCAACTCCATTCTATAAATATTATAAAGTGTCTGTTGGTCCTTTGCATCATAAGTATGCTTAACTCTTTATAAATAGATTAGTCTTATACGTATGTTTCGTGAATACTGAGCTGAACAACTCATAATATCAAATGTGAAAAGGATGTATTTGTACTTGTATGTAATGTGTGCAGTTAGAAGATAATTCCATTAATGAAAATCAGTCTTTCACTAGAATACCCTAATGTAAATTTCTCCCTAGTAAAGTCTGGTTTGCAAATGTTAGCTTTCCAGGAACAACATCTGAATTCACACAATTTTTTTAGAGCATGCAGAGACCTAACTTGAATTTCCAACCTAAATGATGCTGTTGCATATGACTGAACATGGGAATAGACTCAATCTCTACTGTACAGCTGCTGCAGTTAATGATGACAACCCCTACAACTTGTTAAGTCTTCTGGACTGTAGCAGGAGGTTCCTTCAGTATGGTGTTTTCAGGCAGCTGCTTCTGCTGTTTTGAGGGGGTTTTTTTGGCTTGTGTTTTTGTGATGGTGGTTGTGGTTTTTTTCGTGGGGGGTAGGAGTGGGTGGATATGGTTGTTTTTTCCTTTTGAGACCCAATACAATATATACTTTTCCCACATAGACCAGTGAAGGGGGAAGGAGAAAGGGTGTAATGCTGCAACTCTCATTTTAACTAGTATGCTCTCAACACCAGCTATTCAAGTAGTAAAGTTAAAAGCAGCAAATAATAATAATAATAAAAACCCCTGCGTGCCTCTAAAAAGCTGCAGGCTCATGAGTCAGATTGTGTTGTACATGGACAGAGAAAGTAGCAGGTGCTTTGTCCTGCAGCTTCTCAGTTGAGCTAAGTGGTTCCTGCAGCCATGCATATGACCTATATCTACAAGCATTGTCAGTTCATATCTAAGCTTTGTAAAAATTTTCATGAGGAGGAGAACAGAAGGGATGCTATTTGTAATGTGCCTCTCTGAGATGGTGGTAGATTGATGGGGTTTGTGTGGGGTTTTTTGTTTTGTTCTGTTTTGTTTGGAGGTAGAATGCAATAAATTTGGAAGTTTCAGATTATTTTCAAAGGGAAACTAAATGTAGATTTTTTCAGAGGAAGAAGGGGCACAAATTAAGAGACATAAAAAAAAACCTTTGAGATGGAGGAAAGAAAGGACAAATACATGATATGGGAAGAGAGAGGAATTATGGCAGTGAGGCAACTCTGGATCCAAGGTTGGCTTTGACTGGACCTGGGCACTTCCTCCTTTCCCTGCAAGAGAGGACCTGTGGAGTTTGTTTGGCCTTTAGAAGTAAGTTGAATCACTCCTAATATTCATTGTGCTTGTATCAGTAGCTGTCCGGGAACAACCTCTCTAAAAATCCTGTCTCTACCACTGCTTATCTCCACCATCTCTATTTTTGCTAATATTGGCAATGGGGTTAGAAAAGAAAGGAAATTATCCAAATTTTAATGCTAAGGAAACTTTAAAAATAAATTACAAAATAATAAGTAGAGGAGCTGACAGAAGACACCACAGGAGGGGCCTGGCAAGGAGAAAGAAACTTCTCCTGGGAAGGGAATTAATATAGGGCCATGACACTGTGGGGCACAACTAAATCATGAAGGGGAATTCAACTTGGAATTGAAGGGGGATTGTAGAAGCTGTCACAGTGTACAGCTCAGGCTGCCTAGTAAGGAAATTATTATCCCTCTTCTAAACTGTTACTTGTAATATGTATGTGCAACCGTGCCAGTGGATTCTAAAATGCTAATGAAGTTCTAGGATTGAAGAAAATGTGGTGAAAGCATATCAGTCTTCCCTCATGTGCTTAAAGTTACCATAATTACCAAGTAATAAAACTGTCAAGATTTGGGGACACTGAGCATATCTAATTTTCCCAGCATCCTTATTAGTCACTGTGTATGCCAAACATTTTAAAGTACAATCACAGCAAAGGTAAGACTGGGGAGAGATCACATAGTGTTACTGAGACAGAGTAGCCTCTCATCTGCAAATCTGCATAAGTCCTACAGCAGACTTGTACAAATAATTCTTTTTTTTCTTTTCATTTTTGAAAGACAGAAAAATTGCATTATTTTATTTATGGTGTTGTGGTGTTATCCTTGCACATTCATCATGTTGGGTTTGAAGACCATGAAAGCAGTTCTAGTTACATGAAAGGCTTGGGTTTCTGTCTTGCTATGGACCGGTGATGGGTATAAGAGTATGATATTGAGATTCAAAGGCAGCCACTTTCATTACTACCTGTTTTTCCTGGCCCTGATGCTCTTCATACTGGTACTGCACGTGCCTTACCTGGTGCTGTGCTGACCTGTTTTGAACCTAAGCTGCAGAAAAATAAATTTAAACAGGTTTATTTTCTTCCAGTTTAACATGCAAGAGCAGTTCAGTAGAGGATCAATTGAGTGTTGGTGCTAGTCTGTAAGAAAATGTGGCAACACAGGTCAAGGAAGACAGGAGTGACTGTAGCTGTCAGAAATTACATCAGCTTATGTTTCTATAGAACACAAGCATAAAGAATGAGACATGCGTCAGGTACTCTTCTTTATCCTTCCACCAGTTAAGGGTTGTTGATTATAATTAGATCCCATTATTTGTGAGTTATGCCATGTGATACAAAGCCAAAACTTAAAACCGACAGTGAACTGGCTTGTCTTTTTATTGATGCAGGGCCTTCTTGGCTTTAACATATCGCAAATATATCTAGTTTGTAACAGCATTGTTTTTACATACCGTTCTCCTTTCCACAGTAGAGATGTGGACAGAGGTTAATTATGAGTTAGCTGTGCATTTAGGACAGATTTTACCTTTCTCATCTAGTAAGTACTTCTAATAAAAGGTTAAAGGACATTATGTTCCTGCAGTGTAGTACATGGATCAGCATTGTTATACTTGCATATTGCTGCATATTCATGACTGTGCAGTTGGTGTGCATATGTATGTAAAAATGAAGGAAGCTGGAATAAAATCTGGGCACTGACTGTTTCACAACTGATGAGCTTAGGGTGTATCATGTAAAATTTCAGGGTTCTGTCATCTGTGGTAAATTGTGTCAGAGTATACAGAACAGGCATTGCTTCTGAATCCCTTCTGCATATCTTCTCAATCTTCATCTTGGCATCTCCATACCTATCTGGCGATCCATTCATATGGATCAGACAGGTAGGAGCAGAACAGAAACACAGAGCTGTGAAATGGGAATTTGTTAGATACCTTTCTTCCATTTGAAACTGCCTTAAAGAAAAAGTAAAGGCGGGCATGAAAAGGATGCATGAAATTGGCATTGATGCTGTGCTTGACAAATAAGGCTGTGTGACCCTATGGCACCCTTACAACAGTGAAAAAACACATAGCATGTCTGTCATGAGGCATAAAGCCAACTTTTCAGGTAAGTAAAAGTAACCAGCAAAATTAAGAGTTAAAGCTATAACTGCCCACGGTGTGCTCACAACCATGCATTAGTGTTCTGTCTTTGAACCATTCTGAAACGGAGCTGTATACTTCCACCACCATGTGATGTTTCATGTGCATACACAAGGAATGGAACACCTACTAAGCTTTACATCCTTTCCACTTTTACACATGCAATGCAATAGAACTTTCAGTTATCGATCCTTAGACCAGAACCTTATATCCTCATCATTACCAAAATCTCTTCAAATGCAAAGGTTTCCCTGTCATCTGCTGATATGGTCATCAGCAGCTGAGATCTTCATTTTTAACACAAGGGATCCTTATCTTTCCCATGTTCTTATACCTCCTGATACTGGTTTAATCAGAGGTGTTGCCCCTTCGTTGAAAGGGGCAATTCCTTCCTAGTTAACCATCACAGCTGCAACTCTGTTAAGCTTCTCCAACCAAGTGCTCCACCATGTTAATTCAGCAACAGTAAATGTAAGATAATTCCCATTACCTGGTTCCTAAGAAAGAGTCGATACTCTGTATTTAGCATATATTTGGGCTCTTCATCTTAGTGTTCAATGGGGGTTTTAAACCATGTTTTTTGGAAAGCCTCAAGTTACAGTGAAGCTTGATTTTTGTTAAGCTTTTGGGTTCTCCTGTCAGTGATTTAATTAAAAGGAACTACAGTGAGATTTCATGTAGTACAGCAGACTGGGAATTTACAAGCAGAATTGACACATCCCTTTAGAGGTGAATTTGCAATTTGATGTACTAAGGAGAGGGATGACCCCAAAAAAAAAAAAAAAAAAGAGGAAATAAGTATGGGGGAAGAATAGGATGGGATAAAGAATAATGGTGATAGAACATACTACTTGTTACATGCTTATCTTTCTATTTAGTCCAATAAATGAAAATTAGGACCATATCCAAAAGGTTGGTAGGGTGATGCTATCTATGGCTTTTATGTTACAGGGAATACAAATGTGCTTTGAGCTTTTGTAGCCTTAAAATTAACATAAGAGATTTTAGACTAATTACTATGTAACTAATATTTAAAATATTACCTATACTATCAGATCTACTTGTTTGCATCTAATAATCTGTCTTCTGAGAGTGCTTACTGATTACAATTTTATTTTTTTTGAAGTCAGTGGAAGCTCTTAGCATTCAGAGTATCCTTAATGGTAGCCAATCATGTCTTGGTTGCTAGCATGTATCAAGGCAATGCATTACACTGATGCGGGGTTTTCAGTTTCCATCAAATACTAACAGAAATGACTGATGTACAGTGCAGCACTTTCCAACTGCTCTTCATTACTGTTTTATCAATTCTGTCTCTTCAGAGCTGGTTTTGGTTCTATAACTTGAAGTCCTAATATTTTGACTCTGGCAGGTAGTTCATGGAAGAAAAGTCAATGAGCTATTGGTATCCCATTTTATGATATCCAAGTTTACTGACTTAAAGTTGGAAAAGCAACATGTGATTTGGATGTGTCTTGGACTTGGTCTTTGGACATTAAATGTAACTAGCATTTAAAATTCTGAATTTGTCACTAGTTGCTCACGCAGCCTCCTTAGAGAAAAATCCTAATTTCATCTATAGGATTGATTTGTTTTTCCTTTATTTTGTCTATTTTGAGAAGTAGTCCTGCCTTCCAGAATTAAAAGAAATAAATAATGTTTTCTGTGATTGCAGTGTATTACTGGTTTTTCAATTCATGTTAGTAGTTAGTCCAAATGATTAAAGAATCAGTTTATATTCTTTACAGAATGGTAGGTATTTAGCTGAAGTATACAGAAATCCAGACAGTAATACAAAATCAATCCTTTGTAAGGTTATTTGGGGTAATGATATAGTAGTGATAAGTTAATTTTACAGTGATTAAGAGACAGCACAGTTGGGGCTCCCAATTAGACTTTGATCTGAGGATATTTCTCTTTACACTTGATGAGCAAGAAAGATGAGAATTAATGGTAAGACATGAGGCTTTGAGCAGAAGGGGTCCAGATTCTGTGTTTTATTAGGAGAGTTGGTGTATCCAGTTAATTTTAAAAATTTTCCTTTACATACAATTTGATTTCTTATCACTTAAAGTTTATTGATTGCAAATTGGCATCTAAAATGTACTCTGCTATTGAGAGTAACTGAAAAGAACAGTTAAATGAAATACTTTTTCACAAAAGAACCCCCACAACAACAGGAAAAAAAAGACAAAACAAAAACTACGAAAAAACCTACCTGATTTTAAACAAACAAAAAAAAATCTCAACAGTCTTGTGGTTGGCAGAAAAATTGTTTTCATTGCTATCTGTTGATACCCTAACTTTGTGAACATAAAAGGAGGGATAGCAGAGCCACGGGTATGGCTTGCACATGCTATTGCTCCACATCCGGTACGGCAACACTGTATGCGCAATACCAAATGTACTGTAGGCGCCTGAAGAAACAAGAAACTGTGCGTTAGTGACATTTTCTACAGAGAGGGTACAATTCTTAGCATGCCCACCACATACTACTTTCCCCTGCCAGTGTTATAGATCTGCATGCTGCGACTTGGCAGAATCTAGTCTGAAAAGGCTAAAAAATGGTTATGTTTCATGTATGTCCTGTTGTTTCTTTATGTTGAGATAGTTTATAATAATTATAATGAATGTTAAAGAGACTTGATATGTCAGGAATTCTTCAGTGGCCTGGAAATCAAAAGAATTGTCCAGGCAAAAATAATGCAGCGTGATTAGCGATGAATGTAAAGGAATAGTATAGGAATGTTAGAATAACATCGGTGAATCTAAAGAGTAAAACAAGTTTCAATTTACAAAGCACAAGAAAAGATCCAAAAATCTAAGAGGAGGCACAGAGGGATAGGTCCATTACCTAGATCTGTTATTAAATAAGAAAGGAGAACAAGTAACAGATTTTCAGAGACTGGTTCTTTTATAAAGAGATATATTGTGACCAGCTACTTTCATAAAATTAATCTTAGGAAATAAGAGTGGAACCAATTCACAGAAATAATAGCCTAAGGAATCTTAATATAGATGTGCTCAAGTGGCAAATCCTAATAAAATTCATCCTAGAATGATTGAGGAATTAAGTACTACTGATTTTTTAATTTATTTATTTATTTAATGTCCTAGAGGATGAAAATGGCCAGCAAAATGGGTTTGTGTGTGTGTTTTGTGTCTCTGTACTCTCCTGTTAAGAGAATTAATGAAGCTGTCGGTTTCAATTCCGAATAAAGATTTGGGAGTAAATATTTTAGCAATTAACTTGTATCTAAAAATGTGTAGAAGAGAGATTGTAGAACAGCCAGTATGGTTTGACATGACGTGTTCATATGAAACCTCAGTCTGTTTCTCCTCAGAAAGGATGACAAGCTTAGTAAGTAAGAAGAAAACTTCAAGCCCAATACAGCTTAATTTTAATAAAGTCTTTTTCCCTACATAAGCAAGCTAGAGAAACATGGTATCAATACTATCTCCATTAGACGCTAATATTATCAGCATCAAGTTGAAAAATTGCCTTTACAGAATAATTATCTATAGTACCCTGTCAAGATGAAAAGGCATTAATGAATTGGATGATCGAAGAGAACACACACTTACTGGAGAGGGGTTGAAAGTTTTGGGGTTTTTATAATTTGTTTTGAACATAAGATCTGAATCCAGAGTAACTCCTGATGAATTTGAAGAGAATCTCTGAAATCAACAAGATTAAAAGCAATATAGGCTAGCATAAAGCACTGCATTTAAGAGGAAGAGATCAAATGCCTTAGTACAAACCAGGAAATAATAATTCAGACAGAAAAATGGCAGAAAAAGATTTGAAGATGTAGTGGACCTTGAGGTAAATACTTATGCTGCTGAAAAAAGTAAAGGTGTATGTTTCTGGAGGATCATACCAGGTATGTTGTAGGAAAGAGGATGTTATCTAATTCGGCAAATCATGTAGTTGGTCCCCTCACATGCCTGACTGCTTTTTCCTCTCAAGAAGATGCAGACAAACTGAAAATTCTTCTCCATTGAAGTTACTGTATTCTGTGGAAGGAAAACCATCTTACTTTGTAGTAGGGTTGCTTTAGACTGAATATGAGAAAAAGGTCCTTTATAATTATTAGGGTGATAAAACACTGGAGCAGACTACCTAGACAAAGTGTGGAATCAGCTTTCTTGGTAGTTAAACATCTGCCAACGTATTCTTGAGTCTGAATTCATACTGAGTTAGGATTGCATAGTCTCCTGTCCATTCCATCTCTGCGTAAGTACAGTCTCAGACTACGTGTTTTGACAGCACAGAAGAGATTATCTAAAAGAGTTAAATCATGAACTTCATGAAGTGCATGGGTGTGCTAATTCCTGCATCCTAAATACAATTTTAACTTAGAGCAGTAAGGAGCCAAGTTCATTTTCTACTTAAAATATATTTTTATTTGGCTTCCCAAAAGTGTTTTGACTTATCATACTTCAAAATATTTTCAAGCTTCCGCATATGATATATGTCTGTCTTCTAATGATTAGGCTAGAAAAGCAGGAAATGCAATTGCAGTAGCACAGAGACAGTAGAAACCCCTTGATTACTCATCCACAGTGGAATTGCCCTGTGGAAAAAATGGTACCCTAGAGGTTATTTGGATTTATGTATTTCTTCAGGCAAAGTTTACAGACCTGTAAATTTAAATGTAGAATTTTTGTGGGTAGAATGCATTGACAAATATGCCTGATGGTAATACATCTCATACTGATAGTCCCAGTACAGGTCAATAATAATGCTTATATTGATAGCAGCTCTGCAGGAGATGTTACTTGGTATTATAGCTAAAATCCATGTTATCCCCTTAATCATAATTACATTAATATTGACAGTCTGTTGACAATACTCATATTACTATTGATATATTTCTGTCAATAACATGTTTCCAAATAAAATATATTCATTCATAATTTGTATGATGCTCAATAACAGCACTAACATGTACCAGAAGAAATTCCTCTTTCCCTGGTGATATACAATAATTATTTTATTGTTGGTTTTGTTGCACAGTGTACTATACAAGTGGGGTTGTTCAATTGTTTAAGAAAAAAAAAAAACAAAACCAAAAAAAACCCAAAACTATAGGTTATTTTAAAAAGAAGCTATGTGAGGGTTTTTTTCTGGGAGACAAATTTTTATTTTTTTTCTATGTGATATCTGTGATGGTGTAAAATCAAGGTAGAACCTTTCAAGTGGTAGTCTCTGGTGTTTTGTTTTAAAGTGTATTTATGTAACAAGTTAATCACACATAGACCTTATTATGTATCTTCACCTGATTTTTGACTGTTCTGTTCTGATCATATAAGCTAAGCCTGATGGCATCCTAAACTGAGCATTGATATTTGTCTCTTTCATTACTGAGTGTACATTTCCTTTAACTTTTTTTTTAAAAATAGAGTAGACAACATAAGGAAGTAAAACATTAAGGACATGACAAACAGATTTTAATACAGAAATATGATGGAAAACCAGCATTCTCTTTATAGTCTGTATAGCTCAGCAGAATATGGAGTACAAAAATAACACTAAAAAGTACAAGTTAAATGTCTGACACTTAGAGGCATTATCTGGTTTTAAACCAGGATAGTTTTCATTTATTACTGCTCTAGGACCGCTATTTTTGAAAACAGTATGAACTGAAAAATCTAACAGATTTCTGAAAGGATTCTGTATAGAGGAAGTATTTTTTAAAGGTAAAAATTTATTATCATTTGTTTATTATCACTTGAAAAAATGAACAGCATAGATAAAGAATATAATGAAAAATTCCTACTATAGCGAAGTAGAGAGAGACTAGAATTTAGGCATCTTCACTCAGTTTGTTACCCACATCATTAGGACGTTTGCAGACATCCTTCATACGAAAATACAGATCTCTGCTTTCCCTTTTAATGTGGGAAGTATCTACCCTGTATGTGCAGTAAAACCTTAAACCAGTTTGGAAGTAAGCAGAGTGTGTGGCAGAATGCTTCGGCCTGTATGTAGCAGTAAGCACACTGAAATGTGCTTACACATTGAAGTCAAAGTTATATGGATATAAGCTTTTAAGTAAATAACTTGTAGGGACCCGTTAACAGCCATAGCCTATGGCAAACTTTCAGTGGTTTTGGCAACAAAGAACTTCAGAACAATGCCCAGTTTTATTGCTTAAATTGAGAATGCTTACCTAATTGTTCTTCAAAAAGGAAGCTTTCCTTACATAGGAATGTTATAAGCATAACATCTTTGTTAGTTTTTGCCTGATACTCTTCCATATAGTTTGTATAAAAGTGACTTCAAAGTAGAATCAATCTGCTAGTTGATAATTCAGAAAGAGACATTAAATGTCACAGTTAAAGAGTATATATGGTGTTGATTCTAATTCTTTTAAAAAGGGGACTTGTTTGATTTTACAGAATTTCAGTAGTTTAACAAACAGTGCTTGGACTTGGTTCAAAAGCAGTTCCCATTTTCTGTATACAAAGTTCTAACACATTCTCACAGGTTCACGGAAGTTATTTCCTTTAAATAAAATTCTATAAAGGATCATGGACACGAAAAAAAAATAATGTATTGTCACAAATCAATTAGTTTCTACAAGAGATGCACCAATTCTTGAGAAGATCAAGCTCCAAATTTCAGGGAAGAGCTTTATGACATCTAGGCCATCCTGCTGTGAAAACTGAGGGTAAATTCAATGTTAGAACAGGTAACTTAGGACATTGGTCAAGTTTTAAGAAT
Source organism: Falco punctatus (assembly GCF_963210335.1). NCBI lineage: Eukaryota > Metazoa > Chordata > Aves > Falconiformes > Falconidae > Falco > Falco punctatus. The sequence goes on from NC_137582.1 coordinate 38,641,348, forward strand.
TTCCAGAGCTGGAGATTTTGCAGTCCCGGTAGACAAACTGTTCCAGTCTCCTTATCTCCAATTAGAATTTCTCATGTAGCAACTTAAAACCAGTTGTCCCTCTTTCTTTCACTGCATTTCACAAAAATGTTTGACTTAATCTTCTCTGCAACCTTTAGGTAGTAGAAGATTACTATTAGATCACTGCTTTGCTGCCATATCTTTGAGTTGAACAATATGAGTTCCTTCAAGCTCTCCTTATATATCAGGTGTTGGGGCTCCCCGATGATGTTAGTGGATGGACTCTTTTTCAGTTTGTAGACCTTTTTTGTAATATTGATAAAGAAGCAAAACTGGACTTAGTATCACAGGTATAGACTTACCAATGCCAAATAGAGGGGAATAAGCACATCCTTCTAGTCTGCTAGCTATACACATGCTAATGCACTCCAGTATTATTGATACAAGGATGCACTTGTGACTTGTGTTCGGCTTGCTGATTACCAGAATTCCCAAGTCCTTTTTTGCAAAGCAGCTATGCAGTCAGCTCCCAGCCTACAGTGATCCATGGGTTTTCTTGCGTATTTCATGATCCATCATAATCCTGTGTGTTTTACCTTTTCCTTGAACTTAAGAAGGTTCCTGATGACCTATTTGTGACTTGCTGAGGTTTTTTTTAGATTGTTTGGCTGTACTGGGGGGTGGAAATCTGCACAGATTTAGCATACCTTATTTATGAGACATCTACAACAGCAGTTTCTCATAGCTCCTGGGACAGTGGAAGACAGCTGGAAAAGATGGTTGAACAGATGTTGGAAAATAGTCTTGGTAGATGGATCAAGAAAGCTGTTTGATGTCTCTTTCAAACAAGTTTAACATTTTAAAAGGGAGTTTTGTGTCTTGGGAGTTGTATAGAACACTAGCAGGAGGCTAACTGAAATGAGTAGAACAGAGTGAAATGAGTAGAAGGGACTGAGGTGTTACCAGAAGTGAAGGCCCTAGACTTTTAGGGGTTACGAGTGAGTAGCACTAAACCAGAGTGGCAGGTTCCAGAGCAGACACTTATCAGAGGCTGTGGTTCCTAAAATGGGAGTGGGATGAGAAGATGAGGGTTAGGAGGGCAGATATTCATTGGAGCCGGAGTTTTTGAAGTCAAGATCCAGTATGGCTTGAACTAACCCTTTGATCACAAAGTGGAGGAGGTAGGTTATTGGGAAGATACTGGATAACCTCACTTCCTCTGCTTTGGTACATGCTACAAAAAAGGCAGAAGTGTGAGAGGGACAGACCTGGATATACTGGCTTGTATACCCTTGTATACTGGTTTGTCAGGCCAGTGCAGGTTAATGAAATGAACTCCATAGCTGTTTGCCCACAGGAGATGGCCATATACTACCTTCATCGATGTTTTGCTTGCTAACAAGAAGTTTAAAGAAACTGAGTGGAGCTACTGTATGACTTCCCCATGTAGCCAGTCTTAGTTAATTGGAAACTACTATTGTACAGGTTACATTAAGGACAAAATTCTATTTCCTGTTGGCTTTGCATGATTATTTTCCTTACAGACGTGACCAATTATAGGTGTAGAAAGCAATAGGAATGATGCAAATAATGTTTTATACTGGGTTTTAAAACTTGTGGTGCACTCTGTGTCAGCAAACAGTTACTGGTTTGAAGGATTTCTCTTTTTTCTTTTTTTTTTTTTTTTTTCCTTTGGTATTCTTAGCATCGTTAGCAACCATTCCTATACAGGATCCTGTACAGCATCTTTTATTCAAAGCAGTCTTGTGTTATAGCAGGTCTTCCTTAAGGATTTGAAGCACTTTCTTCTGTACTTTCTCTAGAAGGCTGTTGACCCTTGCTTGTCAGTTATGCAAAGAATCTGGTTTAGAAAGTTAAATATGTTGCATATTACCTGAAATATACCACTTCTCCTATATCACTTTGGGGTTTTTTTATGTGAATGAAAGGAACCAAAAATCAGTTACCCCACAATTTTGCATTACTGAGGCATCATCTGTATTTTGCTCTTGTGATTTATTGCATATTTTTTTTAGTCACAGAATTCCATATACAATAACATTTAAACTAAGCAATTTAAACAAAAAAATATCTTTCTCTGTAATGCTTGAACAACAAGAGTATACATTTGTTGAAGTGGCTAGAATACATTAATCATCTTGCCAGGAAATTTGTTACACGACAAGTAACACAATCCCACACCTGTCAAAAAACTCTAGAAATATGTGCAGGCTTCAGTGATGTACTGTATGATAATTTATGTCTGAATACTGAATATTTCTTGAATCTCATGTAGTGATTCTTCTCTAAACAAATCACTGCCTTTATTTAGCAAGTTTATCATTCCCACCTTAATTTTCATCCATATATTTTTGTGCGTAATCTTAACTTTGTTAGTATTTCAGAGATTTTACTTTCAGCTGCAGCTACTGAGGTATTCATATGGCAATATTTTCTATCCACCCCACTGTTCTCTCCTAGATCTTAGTCAGTATGTTAATTTTCCCTGTTTCTCCATAAAACACTATATAGTTTTACAAGATAGTTTGATCTTCTATGTTAAGGTGCAATTGAACATTACAGTTATACCCAGCATGCATTTATTTATTTATTTATTCAGCAAAATATTAAATCTGTTGAGTTTTCTAAATATCTGGAAGGTGTCAAACATTTCTCTAGAATAAAATACAAATATTACCATTTGTGAGAAATAGTCCAATATAACTTCTTTTGAGATGCAATTTTACACTGTTAATGTAAAGCTTCCTGAAAGGACTTGAGCATATTAATACAGCATTCTGAAGAAGCTTTTTTGTTATTTCTTGTTTACTACTGGTATATTAGAACTTTGTTATCTTTAGTAAGAATAAAAATAGGAAATGTTTCATTATGCTAAAATCTGTTTGTGTTTATTTGTTTATTCCTAGAAAGTGGGGGTTTTGTGAAGAAATGGCCTCCAGCACCGGAAGTGAAAAGAGTGTGAATCCTGTGCTAAGAATAAGTCAACTTGATGCTCTTGAACTAAACAAAGCTCTGGAACAACTAGTGTGGTCCCAGTTTAGCAGCTGTTTTCATGGATTTAAACCAGGAGTGTTGGCTCATTTTGAACCAGAACTTAAAGCATTTTTATGGCTTATATTATGGAGATTCACTATCTACTCTAAGAATGCCACTGTGGGACAGGCTATTCTGAATATTCAGTACAAGAATAACTTATCTCAGACAGAGAAATACCAGCCTCTGAGCAAACACCAGAAGTTATGGTATCTTATTTTCACTGTTGGCGGAAGATGGTTGGAAGAAAGATGTTATGATTTATTTAGCAATCGACAACTGCAATCATTCTGCAAAATAAAGAGTTACATTAACTTTGGAGCTGGACTTCTTAAACTTTGTGGACTTCTAAATTTTCTGATTTTTCTTCAGAAAGGAACATTTGCAACGCTTACAGAACGCATTCTAGGAATTAGGTCAGTTTTTTGCAAGCCACAAAGTATTCGTCAGGTAGGATTTGAATACATGAACAGGGAACTTTTATGGCATGGCTTTGCTGAATTTTTGATCTATGTGCTACCACTTATTAACGTACAGAAACTAAAACTTAAAATTTCTTCATGCTGTTTGCCTATTGCAGGTGTTTCCAATAGTGAAAACACATTAGCAGCTCACTGCAAGGAATGTTCACTATGTGGGGAATGGCCTACTATGCCTCATACCATAGGCTGTTCACATGTTTTTTGTTACTACTGTATTAAAAGTAACTATTTATTTGATATGTATTTTACATGTCCTAAATGTGGCTCAGAGGTACACAGTCTTCAGCCACTGAAATATAAAATTGAAATGACAGAATTGCATGCCTGATACAAGGTTGATTTGGCTTTATACTGTACGTGAAATATTATGTTGAAAAGATTGATGGAGAAATTCAGAAATTATTGTAAAACAGACAGCTTAAAGATAGTTTTGGAGACTCTGTAATTTGTTGTAACATATGTCTTTACTAGTCTTATTTTTTTACTGAGTAACTGTGCCGACTTGCGCCTCTGAAGAAAAGAAAGGAGTTCACCAGCTCTTTTACTCTGTCAGACTACTTGATCGCAGTTTGCTACCCCTGTGTTGTGAAGTCATTCCTCCTTAGATCTAGAGTCTGTCAGCCTGCCACTTCTTAACTGCATGTTATATACTCCCTCAAAGATAGAGAAGATGCCCAGTAAGCTTTTACTCATTTTGTGGATTTTCTCAAGCTTGTAAAAGCTTCTGCCATTACCAACTTAGCTAGTAGATAGGTTTAGTGGAAGGGGCATCCTTGTCAAGCCTAAGGAATAATTTTAAGTTTAAATACTTTAAATTTGAATCCCAGTGTGGCGTTCTACTGTGAAAAGGAAAGGTATAAGATTAATTATCTCAGCAGATTAATAATAGTTTTCATCATATTCAGCTATCATAACAGACCATACTCTTTCTCTTAAGTCAGAATTGCTTTCTTATCAATAGACCATAAGCTTTAAGTGATCCATTTGGTAGGCAGGTAGGTACTCCACTTCCTGTGCAAATACAGAGCACCTTCTAGAACTTCATGAGATGACTGAACTCATTTTCTCAGTTAGCTATGTTTGTGATCTTCAGTGGTGTATATATGACCACCTCCCACTTCTTACCTATAAAGCTGAGGGATGCAATCCATCATCCATTGGAATGTGGCAGCTGCCCAAGGTAACCCACGTTATTCTGAGTCAGAGACACTGGAGAAAATTGTTTACTCACAAGATGCTTACTTTGGGACTTGCCACTCTTCTATTTTTGGTGTGGTCAAGGTGGCTACCAAACCTTTCTAAGAAGTCACTACCACACAGAAAAAAGATCACACACAGTTATGGGCATGTAAACTTACTAAAATAGGTAACTCTTCCTGTTCTTGACTATTACTATTTGGTTTCTCTGTTGGCTTTGTAATGTTTTTATTATTCCCTGGTTTAACACTTCATCCATTTATTCTCTGACCTGATTTTATAAGATTTATATAAGATATATATAAAAGATATAAATTTATAAGTTTTAAAAAATTACAGTCCTTTTTTTAACAGGAAGTCTTACCCAGAAAGGTCTCATTAACACAAAAAACATTGCGTCCTTTTTTGGCTCTTGAATTCTCAAAAATGTGTACAGTTAAATTGAGTAAATCACTTTATGGTGGCTGTGTTCTTGATTGGCTGTCATCAGTAGTCAGTCCCAAAAATAGTATGTAACAACTGACCCAATATCTTTGATCTACTTTTATGAAATGGTTTATTACATTCTTGAGTATCTGATTAAAACAACCCACGAGCCTATTTGTTTGAAGATCTTAAATTCTAGGGTTTGATCTTTAGAGTGACACACAGCACTTTCATCTGATGCAATTAAATATAGTTAGTGGGTTTGTAAGTATCTTTGGGCAGCCCAGAACTTCATTAATTCTGCTACTGTTCTGTGAGTCAACAGAGACTTCAGAGCAACTGCTTCCAGATACCGTGCCACAATATATCATTTGCCATCAAGTGTGTGTATCAGCAGCCTGCCAAATTTCTGTAACCATTGCAATTTGAACCAGCAGGTACAAATCTGTCTTCATTAGAAGCATCAATACTGGCGAGTTTGTTGGAGATGATCCTGGAGTTACTTGCTGGTCCTGAAGTGATTCTGTATGAATTGTCCCTCCACATCACTTAAAAGCTCTTCCCAAAGAAATGTATTGGCAACCCTGACTTTGGGGTGGGCTAATGTCCCAGAAAGGATCATCAGCATTTCTGTTACCTGTCCCTTTAACTATCTTTATTAAGATTTGTACACACTCGGAATCCATTGTTCATAGTTTATAATCATAGCAGATTTCCTGTGGTGTCTTCATTCCTTCTGAAGTCACAGTGCAGTATTGTGTCACAGGAGCATGGATTTTCTATATTGGACTCTGTTAGCTGTGATGGTTTTCTTATGTGGGAGTTATTTCCTATTTATAAATGTTTTTTTCCTGAATATTTAAAGAATGTTACCACCTTCTTGTTCATTCCACTCTCTGTCCTGCTGTATGCATTTCCCAAAGTTGGTTTGTCTCTTCCAGCTTCATGCAGCTGAAATCCTAGTAAAATGTATACTCTGGTTTTCATCCCTGTTACAGTATCAGTACAAAACCTGTTTCTAGAAGTTTTGTACCTCTATTGTATAGCTGTCTTCTGCTGGCAGTGCTATATTGCATTTGGCTTCCCTGGTTTTCTTCTGGAACTTAACTTCTGATACTTATGATGGCTTATTATACCAAAGCATTGGCCTACTATTGTAGTACCTCTTCGTCAGTGTGTTAGGTTTGTAGCTCATATCACTGACCAAGTTTGTAAAGTCTACGTCTTATGATGTGTATAAACAGTTTGCATTACCCTAAGATCCTAGATCCTAATGTGTGGGTTTGCTTCTTTTATTTTTCCATGCGAGTTAGCAGGTACCATGCCTTTCACAGAAATAGAAGGTTTGGGAAGAAAGTGGTTCCTTCTGTCAGGTATAGATTGGGGTTTTTTGTTTGTTTCTTTGTTTTAATCTACCATATGGTGAAACCTTCACTCTGTTGTAGTCACAACTCAGATTGATGAGACCAAGGTTTCAACTTGCGTATTGAAAAGCTCCTTGCTATGAGGTTAGCTTTTTAAGACTTCAAAATCAGTACTCAGCAGCTTCCTTACAGCAATGTAAAATCAAAAATGCACTTCTTTTTTGTATTGTAATTCTGTTTTGTGATGTCTTGTGCTATATAAACTGCAGAAAAGTCTTTTTTGAAGATATTAAAGAAAAAACATATTTTGCAGACTAATCAAAGGATAATTAATTTTACATACTAATTGCGTTAATAATTTGCCCTCATAAGCATTATATCTTCAGGTTAAAACTGCTGTAACAAAGGACATCTAGTTATGCTTCCTGCAGTAATTTTGGAATGTTAATCTCTTCAGTCATTTTTTCTAAACAAAAGGGTTTTAGTGTTCAGCTACCATGAGAATGTACTTCTGAGCAGTCATATATGCATCAGTGAAAATGGTAAATGCCTAGAATTTAAGAAAGCTAAAGGACCAGAACTTCCAGTCTTGGAGTTACAGCCCTGTATTAACAGTTTTATTTGTGCTCTGTTTTGTCTTTGTGTGCTATGTGAATGTTTTCATTGTATCAGAAATGTAAAAAATGAAGCCATAACTGGAACAGGCTATATTAATAAATATACTAGAAAACTTTTCATATCTTTGTTTGAATGAGAATTACCAGTTTTAACAAGGTGTGATTTTGGAAGCATTTAGATGAAAACAGTAAGCAAATGCTGACTTCTTGCTTCCACAAACCACCACCACTCCATCTATTCTATATACTTTGAGAGGTCTTAATGTTATGGAAGACTGAAAATCAGGAGTTTGAGCATCCTGTAAAAGAAATTACAGGGGTGTTACCTGATTTCTGCATTACCTGGGAATATTTCTTTATTTTTGCATAAGCCTGGAATGTGATAGGCAAGGATCATCTGGACAAAGTAATGAAGAGAAGATGTTAAAGGTGAAAGAAGTGTATTTCCTAAATACAATCCAATGAATGTCCTTATTTGAGAATATTATTACAATTGTTATCTGGGATGTATCATTCTTATGAAAATCAAGTTTACAAATAAAAGATGCTTCTTAAGGAGGTTATGAAGTTTCTCTTTTTCCTAAGAGACTTTTTGGAAGGGTAGTTATTGCTTATTCAATGGTTTGTTTGTCAAGTGATTTCATGCTTTAGCATTTGTGAGACTAAAATGCAAAAATGCAGCTAGTTTATAGTTGCAGTTCACTTTAAAATTTTCAATTTTAGGTTCCAAGGCAAATTATCTTTTTAATAATTCTAGTTTTGGGCAGACTAGTCATAGCAATGATTTGTTACACTTTGCTGACTGGTTGCTAGGAAGCTGTCTTAGCCTGTAAGTAAAAGAGAGTATTGTGGCATGACTGGACACACAGAATAGGGTCATGTGGTTATTGCTATGATAGATATTAAAGCAGATGGTCATTTACTTCTAATAACAAAAATATGATAGCCTGGGCTATTGCAAGTCACAGTGCATACACCCAAAACACTAGGGAGCAGTTTCAAAACGATGCTTCATTCCTTTTGAATTTCAATGCCGTGTGCATTCCCAAGAAAAATTTAGTAGAATTGGTCAAATAGATTACAACGCCCTGTCTTTATCTTCCCAAAAGTGTTTTCCTTGTCGTCACCATCAAAACATCCACTTTAATTGTTACTGCAGTCCTGATAGTTTCTGCTATTCCGGGGGGGGGGCACCTCCAAGGTGGGATCTGATGCAAGCCTGGCAAGGTGACCCAAAGCATAAGAGGTTTGTTGAAGGGATTTCTCTCAGGCTGGGACACTGGGACCAGATGGCTACACAAACATACTGAGATACTTGCAGGGCATCTACTAAGGCCAAGCAGTGAGCTTTTCCATTGCTGGAGCACACCTGGGGTTTTGCACCTCTGCTCATAACTGCCTGTTCACTGCACGCAGAATGCAGGCCCATTCAGACAGGAGATGTGGGCAAGCTTGTGCAACAGCAAGAACAGGTAGTTCTAGTTCTTGCAGGCAGTTTTTCATAAGTACAAAATCCATAGCAGTATACCTCTCTGATCCTGAGTCTGCTTGGAGAACAGACTGGTGCAAAGAATAGTAAAGTTGGCCAGTGTGCTACCATTCATCTCAAAGGAATATCTACTTTGAGGGAGATATTGAAGGGTATTTCAGGAAAGAAAAAGTTGTCAGCAGCCAGGTAACCGCTTTGCATTATGGTGTATTGGAAGAGCTGCAACAGAGAACTAACTAATCATAGCAAGTGGGAATAGTCCAGGAGAGGGGGAGAGACCATTGTCCTCTCTTCTGTCATTTTCCTTACAACCTTCTGTCTAACTTCAGACTGAAGAACTGCCAAGTTTAATCAAACTGACCAAAGTGGTCCTGTCGTGTCCCCTAGCTTCTAAAAGCATCTAAATGCTTTGCCAATAGCTGGTGTGACATCTTGTTTTGGGTTCTTAACTAACTAGTCTTTCAGGACTCAGTTTACCGAGAAAGTAGCATGACCTAGTCTTTCCAAATTGTTTATACATTTGGGAAGGGTACCTCTGGTATATAATTGTGCCAAGGATCTTACTCATGTATTGTCTTAATGGAAAAGTCAGTCTTACAGGTTCAATAGAAGTCTTCAGGTAAATATACCCGATTCCCTAGCAAGATTGCTAGCCTGCCCTGTGTAGTTAGTTGTCACATTTTTGGGGGCTTAAAAAAAAAAGGGGGGGGTGCATAAAGGATCAGGTTTCTCTGCCAAAAGGCAGGGCAGTCCTTGGGACTAGGCAACTAGGAGAGTGCCTATTGCAACAGTCAAAGACAGTAAGTAGTGTTCGTGGCAGTATTGACTCTTACATTGGAATCTGTATTAGCACTAAAGACTTGCAAAGAGTTTTGAAACTTGCTCTGCTTTAAATCAGGTCTGCTGCCTGTTACATGATTACTCTGAAGGAATCGTCATATTACACACAGTCTTGATGTAAGGTCTTTAGTCATGGTTATGCACGGTGTTGCAGTAAGGTTGTCACTGGTGATCTCTATCTTACTTTCAGATGCATTAAACCACAACAGGAACTGAACATCTGACTGAACCTACTATGTGAGACCCAATTATCTGGGTAGAGATGCATGGCCGATGACAAGGAATAAGAAGCAGTGTTTATGATGCAGACCCAAAGGCTGATTAAGCTCTTCTGAATATGCTTTTGAATGGATGAAAAGGTTTCAGTCTGTCTGTGCTTAAGTAGGTTTCTCAAGTGAGTGACTACCATAGAGTTATAATATCCACAAAACAGTCTCTGTAATTAGCAAAAGCATGTGTGATGTGAGCATGGTATTTATTGATAACTCCTAACTCCAGCTTCCTTTGATGTAGGCTCCTACCAAAGGTAAATCCCGTTGATTGTCCCATGTGTAATAGTCACATGGTTCAAAGATTCAGAGAGCAAATAATTGCCATTGCTTCAGGATAGTTTTCAGAATAGGGTCTAACATCTATGACTGTTGCACAATTGGTAATAACAACCCATCCCTGATTTGTTCCATGTTAACCCAAAGGATCAGAATAGGGCCAAACTAGATGCAGTGAGTGGTGTTGGATACAGGGATCAGAGCTCTAGAGGACTCTGGCTTCAGGGTAAGCAACATGAGGATTTTGAAGAAGGCATTTTCCATGCAAAAGCTTTGCACTGACTGCTGTTCATTCCATATACAGAGGATAAAATGGTCCCACGTGGTGAGTAGTATTTCTTCTCCAAAAGCAATGCTTGAATGGCCAGAGCATGCTGCAAATGCAAGCATGAGATGAGCAACTAGCCACGCAGCACAGCTTCTATTACATGCGTTGTGGAAAACAGTAAGTTAAGTCATACTTGGCCCCCTGTTTCCAGGTTTAAGCAAACCTGGCCATTGCAGAAGGTATAGATGGATCTGCAGCATGCCTTCTCAGTTACATCCTTTTCATAATCCCTGTGACTGATAGCAGCAACAGCCTACACCATAAAATAATTTCAAAGGTGGTAGATGCAACCATGCAAGGCACAAAGGAATGCAGTTTGCTCTCTGTGCCGTTGCTTAGTGCCACAAAAACTCATCTTCATAAAAATAAACTTATAAGTTGATTCAAGAAAGACTGGTACATTAGCAGTACTTGCAGAACTGATACAGATGTCAGGACAAGGAGATAAGTATGAAGAAAATAACACTTGAAGTTTTTCACATACACAGCAAAACAGCTTTTGCTAAAGAATTGCAGAATGTATTAGTCATTAAAAATACATACCTGCACATTTCCAATCACCTACAGCTATTCCTGGAAATATTTGCCAGGGTGACATCTTTTACTTAAATATCTGAAAATACTGAGAGAAACTAAAAGATTGTAGCAATCAAAGTCAACTCTTGTACCCATCTCCCAATTTAAGACTAGAACAATTATTTTAATTAAATTCTCAAAGCTCCACTAATTAATTTGCAGCCATAGAACTGTCTTAAGGCAGATTTGATTGTGAAAAGTTATTTTTCACATTCAAATGGTCAGTTCTTACCCCTGAGCTGTCAGTTTAACTCTTGCTTAAAAGAGGTTATTAGTGAAGGGGTATGCAAGGAAGAGCAGGTACTTAGTTGTCCTTGATTACAGAGAGACATGACTTGCTTTTTGAGGAGTTGAACATGATTTTCTTCTATAGTATTTTTCAGACCTACTTTTTGAAGCAGAATGCATGTTTTTTATAGATATTTTTTTTTTTTTACTTTAAGATATGTTAACAAAGGTAACAGTGATGTCCCTGTTATTTTTTTCTCTTGTAAGACCTTAGCGAATGGATGGAAATTTTAATTCCATTATAGAAGTAAAAGCCCTTTTTTGGCATTTGGTAAACAGATGATATTCTACTAGTGACTGTCTTTTCAGTAATGCATTGGGTCTAAATTCTGAATTCTATTATTGTACATCTACAGCAACTGAAAGTATATTTTTTATAAACAGCAAACTTCACCTCATAAAAATTCATTACATAAGGGCATAAACAAGTACTTTTCCTTCCAGTCATTGGCAGTAAGTGATTCATCAGTTTTCCACAGAAAACCAATTTTGTTGCAGATGTTCTGCAGACTCCCTGAATTGTAGAATCATATCATCCAATCCCAGCACAAGGAATGTAGAATATTTTTTTTAAAAGGGGGGTGGGGGGGTGGGGGGAAAGGCTGTGCTTAGTCTTTTTAATAGGATTGAATATCATTTGCTGTCTCATCAGTTTTGTGAAATAACCATAAAGTAATCAGCTTGCCATTCTTTCCTTTCCTGTACAGGCTATCAACTTCCTCACAATGCTGATTCTATAGCAAGTGCATAAGTGAATAACTTGCAGGAGAGAAAAATCTTCCTTTGAGGTTAAACAAAGCGTAACTGCTTTACATAGTTGTCTCCTTTCCTTCATTCTTTCTTTTCTCCTTCCTTTCCTCTCTTCTTTCCTCCCTCCCTTCTTCATTCTCTCCTTCCCCTCATCCCTTCTTTCTTAATACTTCAAAATATAGACATTTCCCCTAGTTATCAGCCACTAATTTTCATTGTCTAACAGGCTTGCCTTTTTTTCCCCTCTTTCTTTTTAATTTTTAAATTAGGGTTTACTTTTATAAGAACCAGTAATTAACTATTTATTCAATTCTGTTTTATCCCAATAGCCAGAAATAAAGGATGGGCCTCAAAGCTACTTTTTGCACGTGTATGCAGTTTTTTTAATCCTGTTCTGTATAGCATATACAATCCACCCTACTATATTTCCATTGCATTAAGTTATGTAGATACCAAAGTCAATTCTGATAACTGAAGGAGGGAAAGGAGACAAAGGAAGGAATACATCCAGGAGAAAATGAAAAGGGGTGGAAAAAGTTTGAAGCTGAGAAACCAGAACACTAGCTGGCAAGCAGCAGGAACCAGAAAGGAGAATTATTTTCGAAGGAGAATTAATTTCATCAGTACCTCCAAGACAGGGTTGAATTTAACTCTTAGAGAAGAAGCTGATAGTAGCAAAATGCACAGATTAAGTCAGCAAGTAAATTTTGGCTTATACTGCTTTAAGTCTTGCTGTAAGTCATAGCATGATGAGAGAACATGTCTCCAAAAATGTGTGAATAACTGAATTAAAAAAGAGCAAGATAACAATCTTGTATCTGTATCCACAAGCATAGTATATAATTTGATGCAGAAAAAAATGGTGAAAGTCCTAAAAGAAGAAACCTTTGTTCAAAGACTGAGAAAACAGTAGAATCTGGATCCAACTGAGTTTTGTTGACATGATAAGATTCAGGGTTTCACCAGATTTAACAGCTACACTATGTCTATACTAGAAAACCAGTCCTGTCAGGACCTGGGGTTTTTTGTTACTGAGGCCAGTCTACATGGCACAGTCCCCGTCTGTGTTAGTAAACTCACTATCCATTAGAACAAGATGATTTCAAATGCTTGGGGTCAGCTGAGTATATTTATATTTATATGCATATGTGGAAACAACCACAGAGACTTTATTTCTAAGTAATTTTGAATATATCTCACATGGTAGAGCACTTCCCACATACTGCAACTAAGTTCACAGATTGTGCGGTGTAACTGATCTCAGTAATAGATAAAAACAGACAGAGGATGCATGCTGCCTTCTTATACTAACTTCCACAGAGAATGGACATCAGTAGAAGTTAGGGAGCCATAAAAGGAACATCAGCTCCAACGCTGGCATCAACAGTTCTGCAGAAGGATTTGTGAATGCCCGCAGGCTGCTTTCTGCTTCTTTCTTGCTCCTCCAGTTCACTTTTTTCCAGGGCAGAATTCCTGCATGGTCTTCCTCCTGTGACTGCTAGCATAAGGAAAAGGGCTCAGACTGCTAGTGTCCATGTTTCCAAGATAAAATCCATACGATTTGCTAAGAACAGTGTTACAGAAATCATGTCCCCAAGCCCATTGAAGTGCTTGCTGTGCAATGACAACTGGGGCAAAGCCTAGTGTAGGTTTAAGCACAGCCATCTCCAAAGCTCACTCTTTCCAGCTTTATTTCTGGCTCCAAACCATACAAGACCAGGACATCAACTGTGTGTCAACAAAGAATAGTTGAATTTGGCATATCTTCTAGAGGACGGTGCACTCAAACTACCTGTATTTGTCCTTTGCAGGTTATAAAACCAGAAACTTGAGCCCATAATAAAGCCCTGAGCACATCCAGTCTCTTACCCCTTCAGAGAACTACGGAATTTATCCTGTAAGCCTGTATGCAACTGTGTTGTAAACAATATAGATGACTAACAAATGCAAGAGCAGGCTCAGATACTTAAACTGATAGCTTCAGTAGACACAGAAGGGATGAACACTGATGTTGTCAGTAGTCCTGCTGTCCGTGTGCATCCATGAAGATGGAGCTGTGAAGTAAGTGCCAACCAATGCAAAGAGATCTGATCTGTTCAGTGGTGAAGAATGAGAAATTGCACCCTGACAGCAAGGAAGAATGGATTTCTTCATGTACGAGTATATACATGCATATATATATATATATATATATATATGGTGGTTTATTAACTATTATTTTGGAGATCTACTGTTGTAGCATTATAAACTTTTCTGTTCTTCTGAAAGCAGTGCAGCTGTCCCCTAGGGTGCCAGAGATTGTAACATCAGACACCTAAAGAGAGGAATTTACACGGTTTTGTAAGAATGAGCTGTGACAAGACAAAAATACGGTCTGGGAGAAAAAAGGTACAGATATATGGACAGACATAAAAAGAAGAGGAAGTAATTTCAGAGAAAAGCTTAAGGAGGACTTGAAAAAGGAGAAGGCACTTGGCAACTTGGGACAAGAAAATTTACCTCATGCAGCCTTGTGGAGTTGAGTAGAGCAGCACATAAAATGAAGAAAAGTTGATTCTTACTGAGGTATTGAAAAATCCTATTGAATTAAGTTTTTCTTTTAAGATGCCTTGCTGGACCTTTCTGTCTGAAAAACAATCAGCCTGCTAACTGCAGGCTCCAAGTGAATATGTGGGAAAAGACTTTTCTTTCTGTGATATAGGTTACCCTGACATGTAGAATGTAAGTTTAATACTGTACTTTATCATTAGTCCAATGAAATTACAGGTATCAACTCCTTTAATAAATTAAACTTATACAACATGGAGAAAAGGATTAAGCCACATGCAGAATTAAGGCTATCTTCATTCTTTTCTGGTCTTAGACCTATTGAAGTGAAAAGGGCCAGTCTGAGAAAGTTGCTAGGAGACCATAATCACAACTGTCAGAATAATACATTTTTATTTAAAATAGGAAATGTTGATTAATGAACATACTTAGCAGATAATGAGTAAAGGTATTGAAAGCATCTATGTTCTATCAAATTTCAGGTGAAACATTTAATTTATAGGTTGAAAAGCCAATGAGAATTGAAAGTCTTCAAGGTAAAGGCAACCAACACACGCAGTCAAAACTGAAGGACACAACGGTTTCATAACTACTTGATTAGAAGCAAGAGAAAATGTTTCCAGTGTGCAAGTCCAATAAGATTGAAAACAAAGAAATAAAAGGAAATCATTTACCTATTAGAGTCTCATGTAGGCATGTTGTTGAAACTAAGGTAAAATGAGCCAATTGCTTTGGAAACAATGAACTGATTTAAAGGTGAGATACTGGAGAAGATGCTATGTATATAACACATTAAAATTAGAAAAAACAAGCAGTAAATTAAAATTATGATAAAGAAACCAGCCTAAATGAAAAGTTAACTTATTAAACCCTGAACCAAATGGTACTAAGATTTATCAAACCAAATCCTCCAACAGAGTCTACTGTGATAGCCACATTGATTTAATTTGTGTCATGACAATTTAAACAGGTATTGTGCCCTGAAACCACTAGCATGATATTTTGCATCCAAGATTTATGAACCTTATGTTCTGGGAACCAAGAATCCAATCATGTTACATAGCTCGGAACCTGAAACCACAAGACACTGACTCTCGCATTTGGATGTAAGTGGTGATGTGTGATGACCACCCTGGCTTCACGTGCATAGCATGGATTGTGTTCTTATTGATTCATATCCGTCTCTTAACAAGGCAGCAAGTCAACAAGACTGTTCATCCAAGCCTGGTAAAATAATTCTAATACTCTGAGCAAATTGTTTCCTGTATGCAAATAGGCACTTGCAGAAGACAGGAAATGAGATGCTGGTCCAGTGCTGGCTGCTGAGCACTCCTCCTACTAGTGATGATAAAAGCTTATCATAGATAGAAATCTTGCTAAGTCTTCTAGGGGGAAAACATCTGTACTAACAGAACAGGAATCATAAAATGCTCTTGAAATACTGGTAGTCAGAAATAAACTGATAATTCCATATTTAGCATGGAATCATCATAAAAGCATATTTCTATAGCAGTTTTACTTGATAAATAAAACATCCAGACATTTCTTTTTACCAAGCTGTCACTTAGCTAATTCTAACTTAAATATTTCTAATCAAGTGTTATATGCATAGGTTTATTTATACATACAGCACGTATTATTTGTAATAAGAAAGTGTCGTTGCATGCAATGAGAAGACAGTCATGCCTAAAGCAATTACAATGCAAGAAAAATACATTGTTGGTGATGTTAGCTGAGATGACAGCTACTTACACAAAGAAAGCCTATCCTGAAGTAGAGCTTCATCTAAAAGCAAAATAGAGTAATGTTACTTTAATAGGTGGCTCAAATTTGAAAAACCTTATGAGAAGCACAGTGTAAAACACCATTCAGTAAAGCAATGAAATTAGGGAAGAAATGTTTTGGTAACTTGTAATTAAAAATAGCAAGTGTGCCTTGTGTGTAAGAAAAAAAATGAGATAGCACTAATTTGGAAATGGTTGGTACTTCCAAAGTTTATATTTGCTTCCTTTAACAGTGCCAACAATCTTCTTACTTTTGATCTGAAGAAAGCTTTCTTCACAAATTTGAAATTACTGGCACTACAGATTTCTCTCTTGAATGGTGCTTTTATCGCCTACCAAAAAGAAAAGTGCATTAAAGAAAAAAATGCTTTTTTTATATCTTGATACAAATTACAAACTCTGATGAAATATATTGGTTTGAACTTTGATAGCATCATTTTTTAGTCATCTTTATATGGTATGATATTATTCTGGGGTTGCTTATTTCATTTATATTCTAATTTAATTTAACACCAGGTCTTGAATCCTTGTATTAGTTAATGATTCCAGACTTACCAGAAATACAACATGAGTAATCAGCCAATAACTAGAAAAATTAATTCTTTTTTAATGTGTAATGGAAAAAAACAGATAATGCTCTCTATAAATTAGTGCAGTCTTCTTCTTCCTGCACCTCAGGTGAGTTATTTGCTGAAATATATAGCAGAGTTGTCTTTTCTTAGGAATCTTGGGAACTCAGTAACCAGCTGAATTTTGTAGCTATTTTATGGTGAAAAAAAAGCAGACGTGGAAACTAGTAGTTTCCTAGGAACATATAAGGGAGAACTTTTTCAAACTTCTTACACAAAAGACTAAATAGTAAATAAGATAAATGTAATTAGTCGTTAAACAGAAGCAATCAGGCTCTAAGAACATATTGAAGAAAGTATTACAGCACCTAAGTCCAAAAGAGTGATCCAGACAACCCCCACCCACTCCCTCCCAAATATTTAGGCACCTTGCTTTCTACCAGTAGCTTAATTGCTACAGCAAGTTTCTTAGACATATATTACTCTGGTACTATGCATGACCCAAAGTACAGTTCTTTCGGGACAGAAGAGCATGCCAATACCTACTTTGTGCCTAAGACAACTTTGGTTTTATAAAGCAGGTATCCTTCTACCTATGTCTCTGAAAGGCCTATTTCAGCAGTCATGCACCAGGATCTCCAAACATGCATTGACAGCCATGAGTCATACATGAAACAGAAAGAGGTAGTGAGAGGTGCACCTGCCTATATCCATATTTCTTAATAGAACAATAGGTAGAAGTGAAACGTTTGATTTCTGTGATTTCCATCTCCTGGAAATTCAACTCATACCTGCCTATGAGGAGCTAACACCAGCTCTAGAGTAGGCTGCAGGGCAGGCAGCAGTCAAATATGTAAGAATTTATAGACTCTAGATGTGTCTTTTAAATTATTTCTTTATTTTCTGTGTTAGGTTCATAACTGTGCTTTCCACTGGGAGCAAGTTGTCCCTTATTTTCAACTGAAAAGTTAGTAAAGTACTATGTTGGCAGAAATATTTTGTCAATTAATATGTCTTTCTAACTCTGTTGATTGCTAATTCTGTATCTCAGAGTTCAACACTTGGGAGATACTGAAGATCAACTTCCATGGATGTCAATGACAACTGTCATTCAACAACAAGAGCTGATGGCATTCAGCATATCATTGAATGTAATGGGGTGTGCATATGTCTTTTTTTTCTTCTTCATCTGTGTCTACTGGACCTAAATTATATTTAGTTGCATTATTTCCAAACTTTTTTTTTTCTGTGAGAAGTTCACCACAGACAGTAAAATTTTATGTTACAGTGTGTTAATAAAAGTTAGTAATTCTTGTGCCCTTATGTTCAATTCTGAGAAGTGGCAGAAGACAAAATGCATTCTACTATCATTTTTAGTAACAGCAAAAATACTTCCATTGTAGCTTATAATACAAAACTTTACTCAGTTTCCAGGCCTGAGTCCAGAAAACCCTTTGAGAATGCAGACCTTAATATACTGTCTAAAAAAAGTTTACTATTCTTGAGAAACAGAATTTCCATTTTGCAAAATACCTGTTTTAGCAACTTAAAGACATCGTTTGCCTTATTTGCCTCATAGATTGGAACTGCAGCAAAAATACAGGTTTTACATGAAGAGTTTAGAATACTTTTCATATTGAAATCTTCTGTGTATATATCTAATATACAGTATATATACTGTTAGATGAGTTATGGTGTATATATACACACAGGAACTTTGGCTTTAAGATTCAGCTGAGGACAAAGCTTTACTGTTGTGTCATTCCTCCTCCACACAGTGAATTTGCTCTGAGTCTTTATTTCCCTTTGCATCAAAATACCACCAAACACATCCAGATTCTCTCTGAATAGCACTGGGAGCTGCATTTCCTCCATTTCAGCTGAGTAGTGGGATGGTATAATCACAAAAAACGTGTCCTTGTCTGCTATTTCCCTCCCACCTTCCAAGTGGTTGATAGTGTTCAACTGTTATCTTAATCAGCATTTAATTTTATCCTCCAAACACTACATGAATTTAGTGCTTAAAACTAAGATGTATAAGCTGATCTCTGTGAGACACAGAAGGACTGGCAGAAAGAATAACTGTGTGAGCTTACCCAGTGGACAGTGCCATCAGTGCAGTTTTACATAGACCATCTCAAGAAGAGTGGAGTTACACAGTACACAGACCCATTCCAAGTCCTGTCTGGGCATTTAATTTTGGTACTGCCATTTATAAATGTGTATATATATACATATTTATATCTGTTAGGGACAGTACAGCAAAAAAAGAGGAAGGAATCTAACAAGGGTTGCCAATTCAGACTACAATTTATTCTTAGTGACAAAGTTGCTTTGCAGTTTTCCTAGGACTGATTTCACCTGGTAGGCTAGAAGTGAAAGGGCGATTTAAAAGCAGATGTAGCGTCCGCTCTATGACTAATTTTGTTTTGGACAAAACATACAGATTTGCAGATTTATGCACAAATTTTTTTTGTTCCTGCCATCTGTACCACCAGAACAGCAAAACCCATACTGACCTAATCGCTCATCTAAACTCCTTCCAGTGACAACTACAATAGTTATCCATTTGGTTTTTTTGCTTTGGTGTCCCAAATCCTCTTACACAGGCTGTTAATTGAAGGAAGATGAGCAGCACTAGAGAAAAGAGATCAGCATATGCAAGCTTCATTTTTATGCAGTTGACAATATTCTTGGTAAGAAGAATTTTGAAGTTCCTCTTTCATTAAATGTTTGTCCATGTTGCTGTTTTCTCTGTGCAGTGGTCAAATGCAGGTATTAGATAAGCTTTTAGATGTTGCACAAAAGTTCTGTATCTACTTCTGAAGTAGTGGAGGTAGTAGAAAAGGTTCAAACAGCAGCAACAGAAAAATTGAGCCTTACATTCAACTGTTTTTCTTGTTCTTACTATTGCCTGCTACTATGTTACGAGCATTTAATTTATGGTAACATATGTAACATGTACTGGGATATTTTCTGTCTTCAAGACTATTTTTTACTCTTTTCTTTCATAAACAACTAAACAAGAAACAGTAGTGAGTGCAAAGAGACCTCAGAATTTAAGAAAAGGTGAATAAAGTTTCATTCTCTTGGTTCTATATTTCATTCTGCTCTAAAAAGGCAACAGAGATGCATTCCCAGGATCTTTCCAACTCTCTCACTCTGCAAAAAAAATAAAATAATGTATAGAGCATTTTCCTGGATTTCCTAAAAAATGGATCTATCACAGTAAACACGGTCTACGTGTCAAGGTAAAGTGTATTTTGACAATTTCCCTGTTGCCCCTATCATCCACACCAGCATCCTTCTCACCCTTCCACTTCAGTTTTCTTCTGTTGGAAACCAAACAGTGGTAGGATAGAGTGGACTGCTTAGGTTCTATTCAAGAACTAAACCAAAACATTGTTTGAGCTTTCAAAGGGATTTGGGAAGTACCCCTGAATCTCACAATACAGTCATCAAAAACTGTAGTTAGAAGCCAGCCTTAGTGTATCAGCCATATTGAGTGGATTGCCTGATGCTTTCAGGTGCCAGACATCTTTTTCAGCACTGGAGGAGGAAAAATGTCTCCATTCCTCCCTCCTCTACCTGAAACTCAGCATCTAAGCCCCATAAAACAGGACTGGTTTATTTACAAATCCCGGATAAATTCTTCAAGACTGTAAGTGGCATTGTCTTGTGTTCTACTGATGTTTAGGAAAGAAAAGCAATGAAACTTAAACATTCATTAACTTTCTAAATGAAACCGCAAAGCAACAGTGAAGAGGGAACAACTGTAAGACTCAGTTTGTACCTATCAATATTACAAATAAATGCTTTACGCTAAATAAAAATACAGAAGGATTTGAGTGACTATAATCCACGTTTTTAAAGACAATTTATATCCCATGTTGTATTATATGTAACGTACCTAACAATGTAATTGACAGAGTAGTCTTGCTTGTTCTGTTTGGGTTGGTTGGTGGCTTTTTTCATGTCTAGCTAAATTCTTCTCAAAACCATATTATAGATTTTTAGGTTGGACAAATAAAAGACTTTCTAAAACTGTAATATTTTTAAAAGGTGTCAAACATCAGGATTCTGAAAAGTACTTCGTAGCAGAGGTCCCAAAGCCAGAGACATGGATCCTATGGTCACTTTTGAAAATCTTGGCAATCTAATTTTAAAATTGTAATCTAATTTACTGTGCTTATTTATAGAACAGCGCAAGCTAAGCCCTTTGTTGAACTGCAGCCATCCTGTGAGTTTATATTATCAATTATAAAAACATATGCTGCCCCAGTTTCACAAGTCCTTAATTACTCATCTCCTCCCACAGAAATCATTAGCAAGTGACACTTGATATGTATTTCTTAAAATATAACATGAAATGCAAAGCAAAATGTCAGGCTATGCAGAAGCTATGCATATTTTGGTGATTCAGAACAATGCACAACAGTATAAGGGGATTAATAAAATTAAGAGTTCACATTCAGTCCCAGTTCCAATTGGTCTTATTTAAATGCTGGGTTGTCCTTAAGGTTAAAAATAAACCCTCCTAGTTTAAAGCTTTCAAATTGTAGC
Organism: Falco punctatus; assembly: GCF_963210335.1. Taxonomy (NCBI): domain Eukaryota; kingdom Metazoa; phylum Chordata; class Aves; order Falconiformes; family Falconidae; genus Falco; species Falco punctatus. Next base: position 38,662,770 of record NC_137582.1, read on the forward strand.
TTTAATCCTTTGTCTCATTTAAATTTGATGGACTATATTCAAAGCAGATGGGCTATAAATATTCATTATTTATTTATTTATATGTATAGATTGTTAAATGCTACCCATTGCAAACCAAAGAGGTCAGCAAAATGCAATTTCATAACTTTCCACTGAGATTTTTAAATATATTTTCCACATGAGCACAAAAAAACTTTTAAGTTTTGTTTGAATATTTCAACTCAGTATTTCCTCACAGAAAAGTAATCTGGTAGCAAGTGTGTTGAAGGAGTCCATCAGACTGCAAGTCATTGCATTTGGTGCAGCAAAACAAACATGTGTTGCATGTATTTAAGGAAGGGAGATGTGTGCTCTGACTAATTACAGGCATAGTAGTCTTACCTCATGAAGATTTTAGAACAAACCTGGATTGAATTATAGTTAATTGTGTGAATCAGAAGTGAAATAAAGTTATAGGCAGGTTCAGAAAAGGCAGATCATGCCAGGGTAATGCTGTACCTTTCTTGGATAAATTAATAGGTTTTCTAGGCAAAGAAAAATGTAGCAGCTAAAGTATATCTGGATATTGATTTATTATAAAGTAATTCCCATAGGAAATTATTTATTAAGTTTATGAAGATGGACTAGCCCAAGAATTGTAATATGGGTAGGAAAGAGTGCAAGTGGCACTGTTGGGGGAAACTTAGTATGAAAATTAAAATAGTTTACAATGGTACTAAATTGGTATTAGCACAGGAGAGGTCCAGACCATGACAGAGCAAAACGGAGAACTGAACATTGGAGTAAAAGAGATGAGATGACACACAACAGCTGAAAGTGTGAGATTTAAGATAAACAGCAAGACTTTGGTGCTTAGAGTGGAAATAATAGAGGAAGAAGATAAAGCTTGGTACTATTAATCAGTCACATAAAATACGTGAGCCACCAGTGTGAAGACACTATCAATATGATAAATATGATCTGAGGTTGTGGCAGGTAAGTATTTGCAGTAGAGAAAGGAAAGCAATATTACTGTTGTAGAAGACATTGGTGAGATCTCACCTGAAGTACTATTTAAAGTTTCTGCCATCTGTTTACCAGAAAGTCATATAGAAATGAAAAGAAGCATAAAGTTGTGGACTTGAAATATCCGCCTACAGGAGACAGAGTGTGTTTAGCTGCACCTATTTTATGAAGAGTAGCTTACTTTCCTTAGCCCATATGCTGAGCTTATAGTCTTGTAACTGTGTCAGAGAAGTACTTTGAGCTGATATAGTCTACTGCTGACGTTTGTTCTTTTAGGAAAACCTTACCTAAGAAAAAGAATGTAGAACATGTAGGCAGAAAAAGTGGTGCTCACAAAGGTGGTCTTTAGTCTGGAAGGCTAATATTTCTTTTCCCTGCAGTCTTGCAATAGTCTGTGAGAAAAATTTCCTCCAAGGAATGAATCAGAACACATAAAATTAAGCTACTACTCCAAACTGACTGAAGTTGATGAAGCTGATATGTCTGTGTAGTGGGTTTTTTTCCTTTTTCAGTATTCAGCCAATTGTATGTTTAATGTAAATGACTAGGAGAACTGAAAATTATTATTCTCAGCGGAAGTTTCCTACATATTTTACTGCCTAACTACTTGGGGAATGCAGGGACCAGAGACATAGACATAGCCAGATTTTTCAGAAGATGAAGTGTGTCAAGTTGTTTTTTTTCAGCCCATTCATTTATAGTAAAACTTTGATCTGATCCACGGATGGACAGTATGAAATGGGAGCTGTTGGAATCAGGGGAATGGAATTTGTCCCAGAAAAAGAGGGAAGATGGGCTGGTCTACCACTGTAAGCTACATCAAAGTGGAAAATGTGCAGCTGCATGTAGAAGTTAAGAACTATTTACGTTCAGATGAACCACACCAACCTATATCCCCACCTTCCAAGGAAGAGCAGGTACATCTGAACAAGTTCAACTAACATTTTTGAATTGGTGAACAACATAAAAGTTTATTATAAAAATTTTCTGTGTTATTAATTAGATAAAATCTACTATTGCCTTAAAAATTCATATTTCTTCAGCCAAACTATCATTCTTTCTTCCACAAATATTTAGGAAGTAATTTATGTTACAGGCTTCATCAGTGGAATTTCAGGTTAACACAATCTACTGAGTGTTAACAGTCCCAGCAAATAACTGAGATCACTAGCTTGAAGTGGTTTATTTTAGAGCATGTTTTTATCAGGATATATATCAAAAACAAATAATCCTCAGGCCGAAACTTTTTATACTTTGGAGCTTTTTCTCCCATGAATCCATGAGAGATTTGCCTTGATAGCTCCTACTAACACAAGTGGGAGTTGCCAGCCCTATGCATTATTTGAAGAACTTATCTCAAAGCATTGCCCAAAGCAAATTTTTGTGATAGCTTGGCACCCCTGGGAACAGGGATTTATAATGGCAACAACTGAAAAAGACCCTAATCTATAGTTTAGTGATGAGAGTAAGAGTACTGTTACACATTTTCAGTTATTATGCTGCTGAACTTGAACTCCAAATTGTTTCCTTCTTGAAGAAATATTTGAAGTAGTTTTATTGAAATAACTATTATAATGCTTTAAAGTTTCTAAAGTATTTTAATATTGTCTCAGATTTCGACCTTTCTTTCCATTCCTTGGTCAAATGGCACAATATGTAACAACATGCATTATTAACAGAACTTACATAAACCTTGAAAACGACCATGTAAAGCAATAAACAATCTTGTATGTATACCTTTAAAATAATGTTTCCTAATATCTATACATTTAATCTATTACTGGCAGTTTTCACTGTGATAAAGGAACTGACTTGTTCTTTCGGTAATCATCTCTGTTTTAAAAAACTTCCAAAAGGAAATAAGAAACAGTAACGACTCTTAAGCCAAATGGTATGAGTAATGCTTTGCAAATTATCTTGTCAATAATGCAGCCCAGCATTTAAAAAAATCAAGGCTGATAAAAACATCTATATTAGAACGCTGTTTAATTTTGGGATTTTTTTAAAATCTTTTGACATGGTAAATGTTGCCATTTTGTAATTTTAGAATTTTTGCTAGGTTTGAAAAAATACTAACAAAAATTCATTAACAAAAAGTTAATGAAAAGAAGTTTCAAAAGTTAACAAAAAGAGTGGGAGGTTGATACCAGGTTCTTCTTGGTTATGCTTTTGGATCTTATGTAAAGAAAAAAAAAGCTTTCTTAGAATACATAATGGTGAAGTATTTTGTTTTCCATGTCAAGTGAGAATTTTATATATAAAGACCGGTTTTGAAGAACCTTGAAAAAATAGATAAATTTTGATCTAGTCTAATTCTCTTTGATCCCATGTACAATAGTTTGTAGCTTGAGAAATGCACTTACACTCAAATGAGTTCCTTTCACTCAAAGTCAGAGGATCATAAAGTGGCTGATGTTGGAAGGGACCTCTGGAGGTCCTTGGTCCAACCCCCTGGCTCAAGCAGAAGCCCCTAAAACTGGTTGCCCAGGACCATGCCCAGACAGCTTTTGAATATCTCCAAGAATGAAGACTTCGCAACCTCCCTGGGCAACCTGTGTCACCCTCACAGTGGAAGACTGCTTCCTGATGTCCAGGCAGAACCTCCTGTTTCTGTTTGTGCCCGTTGCCTCTGGTCCTGTCACTGGGTGCCACTGAAAAGAGCCTCCTCCATCCTTTTACACCCTCCCTTCAGGTGTTTATAGGGATTGATAAGACCACCCTGAGCCTTCTCTTCTGCAGGCTGAACAGTCCCAGCTCTCTCAGCCTTTCCTCATAGGAGAGAGATGCTCTAGTCCCTTCATCATCTTTGTGGCCCTCTACTGGACTCTCTCCAATACGTCCATGTCTCTCCTGTACTGGGGAGCCCAGAACTGACCGCAGTGTTCCAGATGGGGCCTCACCAGTGCTGAGGAGAGGGGAAAGATCTCTGCCCTCAATCTGCTGGCAACACTCCTCCTAATACAGCCCCCAATACCATTAACCTTCTTTGCTGCCAGGGCACTTTACTGACTCGCATAGCAATCTCAGGTCCTTTTCTGAAAAGCTGCTTTCCAGCTGGGTGGCTCCCCAGCACATGCTGGTGTCTGGGGCTGTTTCTCCCCAGGACTTTGCGCTTCCCCTTCTTGAACTTCATGATGTTCCTGCCAGCCCACTTCTCCAGCCTATCAAGGTCCCCCTGGATGGCAGCACAACCTCGGCCGTATCAACCACTCCTCACTGCTTTGCGTCATCAGAAACCTTTACACTCTTCTGCATTATCCAGATCATTAATGAAGATGTTAATGAAAATGTTCTGAGTTCTCTTCATTCATTGTCTCCAAGCATCTTTCCCTTATTCTTTCTGTATTTTACTAGCTCTTTTGTGCTTCCAACAACAGGGAATTATTTAGGCATGCTGGTTGGTATGAATACTCAGAAATCAAAGTGAACTCTAAACTGCGTAAGGAGCAACAGAAAATCTGAAGTGAATAGGAAATTCAATCTAGGTCATACTGCAATGGCAGAGAAAGACATAATGGAAAGACTCAGTTAGTAGCCAGCTCATTAGCTGCTGTCATCTCATATGTATTCACACATAATACTCCAAACTGCACTATCTTTGTTCATATCTCTAAGTAAGGTTTAGAGAATTGTAAAGACATTTCATCATTAGGTATTGGGAGCTCAAGAAATAAAAGTTGGGGTAGAACAGTGATTCCTTGTATTAATGAAATTCTTGCACCCCTCAAATGGATGCTGTGTTATAAATAACTTCCTCTCTGAACCACTCCTAGTAGAGCATAAGTTTAAAATGAAAATAATGTTATGAAATGATGTACTCTTCTCATAAGAATATATTGGCATGAATCCAAGATTGATCAAGTCTGTTGCAATTACTGTACAGTTTCAGTAATGACAAATTTGTACTGTTTGTATGGAATCAAGTTTTAACTGGAAATTAGGAAAGATAAGATCATACAGGTATAAACTATTTTGGTGCATTATTTTGCAATGTAAATTTTTTGGGAATTGGATGCCTAAAAATATCTGGAATAATCAGACTACATTAATGCATTGTTCACTTAACTTTTACTTGTGGGGGAATATTGACACAGCTGACCTGCTATTTCTTGCCAGGCATTATTGTTCTTAAATTATTTTAACCTGGCTTACTTATCTGTGCAAGAAGGTTGTATTTTGAACAATGGTAAAAGCCAAGTAATTTATTTGGTTTTTCTTCAATAAATTACTCCCTGACTTCTTTATCAAAATATTAGCTCTCAATATGTGAGCTCTATGTCTTCTAATATATAAATTGAATATATATATATGTCTTCTAATGCATAAAATGCCACATATGTTCAGCCTAAATATGTATATCTGTATATTGCAGTCCCCTTCCTTACTTCATGTTGTATTAACTTACAAAACTTAATCTTTCTAGCAAGAAGCTAACAGATTCCAGGGCTTTTCTTTAATGATAACCATATTTTTTTTCTCCTTCCAACATAGCTGGCAGTCAGATGAATGATTCAAAATGTTTTGTCTGAATGAAGATGACCAGTGTCTTTCACATGAAGTGTTTGCACCTATACAAAACATGCAACACTCATCCTTTTCTGCTGTTTGAATTATTGTATTTGCCTGAAATAGGTTATAACAGTTTCATTTTTCTTGGTATCTACACTGAAATAGTCTACTATATAAATAGAAAAATCCCATTGACCCTGAATATACTTGCAATACTATATCATATTATGGACATATTCTGATTTCATTTACACTGACCTCTACCTAGTAAAGTTGCTCACCAAGGGAATAAATTGAGAAAGAAATCTAGATCACTGCAATGAAAATCGATGTTAATATATATCCCATACTTTGTGGCAATAGAAAGCAAACAGGTTGCTATCTATTTTGAATATCTGTATAAAAATATTATATACAAAATATTTCACGAGTTTTCTGTATTCAAAATAAATACTTCTGAATTGTTTTAAACTTAGTTCCATTATTTCTTATACCAGTAGAATTCCAGCTTATTTGTTAAAACCTGGAGGGCCCATCACATGATAGGTTGTAATCAATAAAATTCGTGCCAACTGATGTTATTCTGCATGTCAAGTCATATTGTTACAATTCTGTCTCTAGGATGTTACAAAGCACTAGCTTGTTTGCAGAGTTCTTTTCTACCTTCTTAGCTTAACTCAGGAATTGTTTCTCATAGCTATAGCAACAGGAAAAAAACAAATAATATCCCATCCATTTCTAACAAAAGACAAAAACAGACCAACAAAAGCAATAGAAAATTCTGCTCCAATGCACCGTTACTGCATTGCCTGAGATACATTATGCAAACTAAATAAATTACCTTCTGGTAAGAAACTTGCATGATCACTCAGTCATGTTAGTGTGTTGCCAAACCTGACTAATTTAAGCAAATAAACCAAAAAAACAATCAATCCACAAACTGTATTTGACGTTGTCAGATCATCTCAAACACTACAGCATTCATCCAGATTAGCTTGGTATGTATATTTTAAAGAATAACCTAGCTTTTATTTAGAAGAATTCTTTCCCTACATTGAGGAAGTTAGGGGAGAGAGGGACTTTTTGAAGGAAGAAGATATAAGAACAGAATCATCGAGGATAATGTAAGTTTTATGGTAGAGATTCACAAGGGACTGATGAAGCCAAGATAAGTACTGTCCTTAATATGCACTACAGAAGCCAATTCTATGACTCTTCAGGGATCAGCTGTTTAAAGCTGGTTTTGTTAATCTAATATGTATTTACATATATCCAGAGACAGGAAAGGATTTCTGTTGCCATTTGGTTTTTGACAACTGGTCTGCTATTTAGTTCTCATACATTCCTTCATTAATGTCTTGGACATTGCAGGAAAAGAAGACAAGACACCAGGAATGTGGTTTAAGTAGGCCGTGACTTCATAAATAACACATCTGGGAACCATCTGGCAATGACTCGTCCAGTGCAGGTCATACTTCCTTTGTAATCCATACCACGTGGTGGCAAACTGCCATCAGCCCTCCACCCTGCTAACATGGCCTTAGCATCACTCCTGGGATATATGGCCCCCCTTCCCCCTGAAGAGGGCTGAAAATGGAGAAAGGAGGCCGTACCTCAGCTCGAGCATAGCCCCAACCTTCTTTTCAGTCTTCTGTTCCCTTTTCACTTCTGATTACAGTTTATCATAAAGTCGACTCCGTCAATAATTACCTTCACTAGACATTTCCTAGAGTGGGGCAACAACTTTTCTACCCCAGACAGATTCTCACATTGTCAATAATTGTTTCCGTTAGAGAAGCCAGCGTCATATTCCCTTTCAAGTCAGAAATTTGAACAGAACATAGGATTCAACTGAACACGTACTCCAAATGTTGCCCGATTTTTCTTTTCAGCTAATTTATAAATCAGCCAAACTGCTCCTGTGATCACCTAAACTTTCTGGTGTGGTGTCCTGAAATCATAGTCACTTTGCTGTAATATGATGTGGCTGTACTTATGACCTCGTGTCCTAATACCATTATTTTTTCCATCCATTGGTTTTATCATGATTTATCTCGATCCATTCATATGGCTTCTCCCTCATCCTGAATGAATCAGAGCTAGCTTCTGACCCCCTGCTATGCCTAACAGATCAAGCTTCCAGAAAAAAACTAGCTTCCTGATGCAAGCCAAATGCACAGTATTAGGCAGACAATATATTTACAATCTGACACATAATTCTGAAAAATTGGATGAACATTGATACTACTGAAACTGTCCCCTCTGTATTCACATGTCATCTCAGATATTATCAGTCACAACCACAGCCTTTTAGGTTCCTATCACTTTGTCTGCTTTAGATACCATCATTTTTGTTTGCAATGAAGAACCCAGGTTATGATGATAACATCTGTAATACATATTCTTTGACATTGTCATAAAGTTAAATATTCTTTATGAATTAACTGCCTTCTATGGAAAGCAACAGTGGCGTGGCATCAGCTGACCTCTATCCTTGTCACATCTGAATAGTCTGATTGAGAAAAATCTTACTTTATTGTAATGCAGAAAATTACTTTGTCATCCCTACTTTTTAAAACAGCATTTTCAGAAGCAGAGGAACAGTAAGATGCAAAGGCAGTTTTTCTTCATTTTTCAAATGCCCGATTGCTGGATACCTAAGCTAAGGCCCTACCGGCATTGTATTTTGCCAAATCTTGAGAAACTCTGCAATGATCCCTCCCTCAGATCTACTTAAATCTAGTATAAAGTTTTTCTTAAGCTGATATACTCCTAAAATAATGATGATCAATATTAATACAGAAGAAAAAATAACAGATTGCCTTGTATCCCTAACAAATAAGGAAGGGATATGGAAATTTAGAATATTTTAGGACAGGTTGTCTTTCTTCACTTAGGGAAGATGAAAAAAGTTATTTGTGCTTACACATTTCTAGATGTTTTTGCATGTTGGTGAAATTTCTGCCAGAAATCAAGATTCCCAAGGCCAACAGTACATGAATAAGCTCCTTGCTGGCCTCCCAGCAAATTTTTCCAATCTCTAACTCTTCCCCTCTTTGATTGATTTGAAAAACATTGATATATTTTTTCACTATTCCCTAAAAATCAAGTTAGTACCATTTACATAAATAGGAAACACTATTTGCCCCATAATATATCAGTCTATGTTAAGTGGTTTTTCAGGCTGACTGTAGTCCTACTCTGTCACAGCACTCTCCAAACTATCAAGCTGCAACAAGTTCTTTTACCATTTCATACCAACACACTTTTCATACAGTCCCTCTACTGCCTTCTCCTAGTCTCACCTCATCCACAATGTGTGTTCTCTCTCCTCTTGTTTCTTCCTCTCTCTACTTCTTCCTCAGCTGCTCCCTCTTCATTGGCTCTCAATCACTTAACAGAACCAGCCACACCTGCCCCTTATCTACATCAACCAACCCCCACCCGCCGCTGAAGCCAGCCCACAGTTGTATATTATCAATGCTAATTAACCCAGCTTCATTCCTTTACACTACTCTTCCATTTAAAGTTAAGAAAAAAAAATAGTTACAATCAGGACCTCTCCAAAAATAAGTACGCTGTTTCTTGTTTTGCCTTTAAGAAGAAACTGGGTCTGGTCATTACTTAAAACACAGCTGATAAGAAAATACCAGTTTCAAAGTGACTTCCCAGAATACTAAAGGTACCATATCTGTAATTAATCTTTTTTAATATCACAGTTGTCTTAATGATTTTCACAATACAAACAGCTTTAGTGAGCATTTAATCTAGTCTCCATCTGAACTAGCTAAATGTAGCACTGAATAGAGAGGATAATTCACTATTTTTCATTTGTTGGCAGTATCTCAAACTAACTGAACAAAAGAATATGAAGGCAGCAAATTTTTGTCCTTTTATGAACTCTTGCACTAAGAAGTTCACTGTGGTGTCTACTTTCATATGACCTTAGTCAGTCCACATATATCAATTCATATGCATGCTATACTGCACTTTTACAGCCTGTGTACCTTTCGGTTTGATCTGCCAAAACAACCTGGACTTTTCACCAAAAAGTGGAATTAGACAGAAATCAACTTAATAAGGTTCTAGCTGATAAGTATATGAACAGTGCATCGAGAACAGAGTGGGTTAGACTCATGGTCCGTGGGAAACGAGGGGAGACATAATTTCACAGGCTTTCAAAGTCCTGCTGGTATGACTGACACGTTAGCACACCTCTAACCCTTTGGACACACAAAAGCAGATAAACATGACAAGTGTTTCTGATCCCTGCCTTCTTACAGCAGCTTTTTCTTCTAGCACCAGTCAGGTACTGAGATAAGTATCTTCTATAGAGATATAGATGCATATGTATATATATGTGTAGAATGACCTCAAGGGGAACCACTCACTGGATGAACAGGAGCCAAGAAGCTGAACCCTTTGCTTCACCAGTCAGCTACAGCATCCTCCTCCTGTCTTCTCCGCACTTGAGAAGAGGCTGAGTGGCCTAAGAGAAGGTGGATTGAAAAGATATGATGTAAAAAGTCAAAGTTTCTGTTGGCCCAGACTGTTTCCATTGCCTCTGAAGATGTGGAAGGGGTTCTTCAGATGGACAGTGTACAAAGTGGTTGTTAAAATACAAACTTTAAAAAAAAAAAACTCTTGAGCATTTTGGTTCGCAAGCTTTCTCTTGTTCCTAGAGCTTCATATAATCATATCATTCCTTAATTGCTACTGAGAGAATGTGCTTTGAGTTGCAAACTGATGAGAAGAGCAATAATTAAGAGGATATAGCAAGTACATCTGCCTTAAGCAAAAGTAATTTGCAATACTGCATTAATGTATTCTTTGTCTATCAGTGATATTTGGTGCCACATTTGCTTCAGTTATTGTTTTGGGCATATTTATTTATTCTGACTGATTCTGTCTCCCCTGAGTGTATTATTTCCCCAATCTCACTTTCTTTTTTTTCCTGAATAAACACAAAAATAAATATGCCAGGAGAATGCCTCTTTGTGATACCCATAAAATCAAAAGGTATTTTGTTATTTGTTATTTATCAGAAATTCATAAAATACATACATATCTTTCGACAGAGCCAACTGTTCTCTGAGATGGAAATTATTTTTCAATTAATTCTATTTTTAAAGTATCTTTTTCTCCTAGTTGTATCTACTTCTGTTCCACTATTGTTTCAATAAGCTTCCTCATGATTCCAACAGATGCAACTATTACAATGTCAATTTCATTTACCTGAGGGTATTGGTTTAGGTATTGCTTTACCTAAACATGTTTCCTGAAGATCTTTCTACCTCAAAGACTGGCAAATGCCAAACCTGCAACAGGATTTAGGTGTTGACATACAGACTATTGCAAAGTTTTTGGTATCCTACCACTACCCCCAGTTTCCCAATGCGAGGCATGAGATGATTTGGGCTCTTAGCAGTTGACACAAAGCAGCTAAAAGTGACTGGAGAGCCCTCCACTTTAAGCGAAGGATATATGCATATTGCCTATACCATGTTCCTCACAGGGACTTAACTGACCTTGAATTTAGACAGCAGTAAAGTGCTTCCCTCTATTCTGGAGTTACATCTGGAAACCCTTTCCTGAACAAGGCACCTATACCAAGGCAATAATTTCCTGAAAATAAAATCTGTAGGGAGTTTTTGGTTCCATTAAACCCAGCTGCCTAGTGGTTAAAGCATCTGAGCACTTTAACTACATGAAAAGATGTAGGTGATATACATTTAACTGTGTCTCTCCATGCCCCACTCAGAGCATATTCCTGCCTGTTGGGATAGTACACTAGCCATGAGGGTGTAGTATATTTTGGGGTAAAATTCCTAGTTGCTTTTAAAGCCTTTTTGTGTAAACTACTTACATATTCACTTGGAGCAAGGAATAGGAGCTGGATTTCCCTGGTGAGTGATTTAACCACCAGGCATTCTAACTCTCTCTCTGGCCTAATGAATATTTCATATTTTATTCTGTGGAACAACATATTATGCAATCATTCAATTAAGCACTGTGTCATAATGCATATGCACAAGGTGTTATTCATGAATAACACCACTGAAGCTGAGAGGCTTGTTTTGTAAAATAAAAAATGCTGTTCTTCATTATTAAGCACTACATCTTTATCGTTCTGCTGTTGAAAGCAGGGCTCACATTTGGAAAGAGAATATCAACCAGCCATTGTTGAAAATATCACTAAACCCCAGTCAACTTCCAAACCAGAATGGAGAGTTTGGAGAAAGAGGATCATGGTCTTCCGCCATCACTTGAGGCATCTTCATCTGCCTCTGAAGATACAGTCAGCTTCCAGAGGAGGGAAGATGAGGAATAGTCCAGAGAGCAGAAATACCAAATATTTGGATACAAGAACAGGCATCTTGTAAATGGAATAGGCAGGAATTACAAAAGACAAAAATGAGTGAGGAAAAGGAGAGCAAAGAAGAACTGAAATTTCAGGGCTGAGATCGATGCCTTACAAATACCTTTTTATCATTTTCCTGCATTGAATAAAGAGATTTAAGAAGTTGATGCTTTTGTCTTACCCTCAGGAACAAAAAAAAAAAAAAAAAAAAAAAAAAAAAAAGGAAGGGAAGAAGGAGAGGAAGATCTCAAGAAGACAGCTTATCTGAGAAAACTGCTCGCTGTTTTTCGGGAACTTAGCCAGCTCCACCTGTTTCTGAAGACCACAGGTGAAGGCTAGAGAGGCCTGAGAAGAGGAGGCTAGTTGTAAATTTGCTAGTAGAAACAGAAATTAAGAATTAAATCACTATATTGGAGAAGTTTTTACTTTTACATAAAGCTTGTGTAATTTTTCTTAAGACACATTTAGTGTCACCTGCAAGGTCTTGGCCAGCATTGTAACAATATTCTGAAATTAATGGAAATGTAACATCTGTCACAGATGGGTGTGCTGGAATGGCTAGAGGTAGCTGGGGATACCTGATGAACTTCCTAAATACCTCCAGTGCTCATGGAGCTTCCTTGAGGTCACAGACTTTTCTGGACACAAATGGCACATGGGTAGGTAGCAGCTCTTGGGAGCCTGCCATAGAGCAGTGGGGGAAAATGTCAGGTATGAGTCGTGCTAAGAAACTATATCTGAGCTTGGGAGAGACAAGGGGAGAGAAGACAGTGATGGGGATAGTAAGTGGGATCAATCTGTCCTTTAGCTCCTTAGGTAAGGTAATATAAGGACACGCATAAATATCTGTTGCTAGTGACACGTCTATTAAAGGGCCTGATTCCCTGTTCCAGGATCTCTTATACTTCAAGAGTATAATTTGTGTGTACAGCAACTTAAAGAAGAGCTATGTTTATGTGTTTTCCATAACTCTTTTGTTTAGGAGGTGATTAAGGCTTTAAACTTTCAGATAAAGAGGGATGTTAATATGCAATTTTGACCTTGTAGAAAATACAAAAATTGTGACAGTAGCATCAGTCAATTTCAATCATGGTGTTTTTAATTCAGTATCACCACGAAAAGATGAAGAGACAGGGCAGTCAAATGTTTATAAGCTCAGCTATGGTTGCAAAGAGATATAAAAACTTAAAGTCAGTTTTCCCTATATTTTTAGTTGTATTGTATTAGTAAATGCTGGCATGAAATCAAGGTCCCTGCTTTTTACATTTTCATTCCTGTACTACCCACTCTAAATCATACTAATTTTTTTTCAAGTTTTAAAGTATTCTAACCTTTTGTTGTCCTCTTTCAAAAATAGTCTGCTATAAAAAAATCATATTGATCCTATGCATTAATCCTTGATGAGAACTCCTTTAGTGAGCTAGTTTGACCAAATTTCCTTTCCAAATTAAGTTACTCAAGGTCAAAACTGCTACTGTTCAAGCTATTCTTTCCAAACATCATATATAAAGATATATTTTCAAGATTTGTGAACTTGGACTAGAAGTGCTGTCATTCCACAGGCTCCCAAATCTTTGTGCTTTTTAATTTTCACGAAAGTTAATTGCTTAGTAAGAACTAAAGTAAGAACTAAAAACCCCACAACTTTGTAACATCAGTCAACATTTCCTGAAAGTTTCAGAGAATGCATTATCTTTTGAGACAGTACTACAGTCTACAAATGTCAAATCTGAAAAACTGCTGATATTGTCAGTGTCTATATATAATCCATAAATACGACATTTCACAGATTGTATTCAAGAGCATCACAAGTTTTGCTGGACGCTCCACAGGGTATGCTTCAATTAGAGTACTTCAGAAAGTGACCAAAAAAGAGAAGATCACCCAAAGCATTGAATAATTGGGTGAATTTTTATAGCTATAGCTGTGAACAATTTATGTAGGTGAGATTTAACGCTGTTTATCAAGTCAAAGGAAGCCTTTTTCTCACTGCATTGATCAGGATCTTTTTCTCCAATCAGTCAGTAGTCAAGCCTCACAACATTGTGCAGTGTATTTCTGATCGACATCACTATTTACTGAACTTTGCTTTCTCAAGGAGGCACTATTCACTTTTATTGTGTAAGGACTGTGGGCATCTGAATGAGGCTGAAAAGTCCAGAAGGTGACTAAGCAACAAGTAGTTTGGCACTGAAACTATATTTAGAAGTCTAATTTGAGAATGTGGTTTTACATTCGTCTTTTCAGTTCAGTTAAGCCCCTTAATATTCACACAGACTGTGGGGCCTCTGTTTCATAATTATCTTCATAAAAGTATTCTGCTTATAAGAAGAAACAAAACCAAACCCAGACATTCACAAAGAATAATGATTATTGTCTCCTTTCAGCACATGTATTTAAAAGCATCAATGATCACTTTTTTCCTCCTAAAAATGAATTAATTTGCAATTACTAATTTAATACTAGCCTTACTGTGTGTTTAACGGTAAATATTTTATACCATCCTTTTAATGGAAATATTTTTCTTGAGCTTCTTTTAAAGTGTTTTTGTGCTATACAGTGAGATGGACAAATCAGTAGTTTTGGCTGTTCCTTTGTTCGCTTTTGCAATAACACTGTTTTTCATTGCAGTGGTGAATCACACTAGAACCGTAACTTTTTCTGCTGCTTTTGGGTGAAAAAAAAACACCCTAGTCAGTACTTTAAATAAATTTAATTTCCAAATACCTTAGAAATAGTCTGAGTGTTTGATCTTTCTTTCTTTGCTAGAATAGAAGAAACCTCTTCTCTTTGTATCTCATCCTGTCACCACCACTACTTGAGGTTAACATATTGTCTGTCTACTTTTAATAGAAACATTCCTCATGTATTCTAACAAATTACATATATCTGAATTCTACATATAAAGCTGTAATTCCATTGAGAGTTTGTAGTGACATTGATAAATGATGTCACCAGAACCCTTTCCTTGAATTACAATCTTAATTATGTACACCTGGGTTCTTATTATTCCTTATATTATTTCTGTCATAGCACTATCTTGTCCTATTCTTACTCTGATGCTAATTTGTTTTATCAGTAGCCTAGGCACTGCAGCTTAGCAAAGCCTGTCCACAGTGTTTAAATGACCGTAAATTTCTTCCTTGTTATTGCTGTTTTAAAGACAGAGTGTAGCAGTAAACAACAAATACAATTCTTGCACATAAAGCTGGTGCAGATTTTACATAAATTTTGGGGGTTTGGGTGGGGTTTTTTTCTGAGTTCTCTTGCTTAGGACTATGTAGCATTTCTGACTGCTTCTAGTTGTTTCATATCTCTCGAGAAAAGAAGAGCAAAAAGGTTTGTTTACTTATTTATTTTTGTGGGAGAGGAATTCCCATATGGCTGAAGGTGGGAAACATTGAGCATGGTAAGCCTGAGAATGGGAAATACAAGTTTCTTCTAGTTCTCATTCTCTTGTTTTTTTTCTATATTCACCTTGTGAACCTAACCAGGATTACTTTTGTCACAGGAAATATAAAAGACTCTGCTTTGAGTGCATGTGTGGCCAATGGAATCCCTTTAAAAATGATCAATCAGGCTGTGGCTTGCTTTGCTCTGGAAGCCCCTTGAAAAGGCAAGCTTGCAACAAAGGTGATTAAAAGCTCCCAAATCCGCTTTATCCTCCTAACATTAAAAAAGCATGAGGAAAGCTTAGGCTTTTAGGATATAACTTGCATCTGTTCATTATGTTTATTTAACTTGAAGAATGTAGGTCCTATCTTATACAATGCTCACAGTTACACACTTGCAAAAAGTTCAGAGCTAAATACTAGCACATTAGTTTTGAACTTGGTCTTTAGTCAAGCAAATGTGCTGATGAGCTGTGCTAGACTTGAAAAAGGAGATGGAAGATTCGATCCTTGTAACCATTTATTCCTCCTCCTTTTTTTCCTAAGGTTTCTCTTATTTCTGTCCATTGATAAAATCTGAATTGCATCCTCTAGAAAAAATGGTACATTTCTGCTTCCTTTGTGGTTAGACTGACCATGACTTAACATTAACACTTGCCTTCTTCCCCATCACTGGTGGTCACACACTCTTTGCTCTTTCAGAAAGAGCAATCCACAGAAGCCCGAAACAATACAATCAAAATGCTCCGAATTTTGGAGCATTCATTTCTGGAATACCAGAGGAAAATCTCAGAATCAAAAGGAGTGTGGATAGAAATCTGGACAACCCTATAATAAGTATAATTCTTGTACCAAAGGTGTTTTAAACAAATATTTACCTGTCTTTTAGTTTAGTAGAGACAGCTAGTATATTTATGGCAGTTGTTTGCTTGTATATGAACAGTCACATCTGCTCAAGCCTATGCTACGAAAGTGATTAATTCCTGTCTCAACTCTCTGCCACTGAAAAGTTGTACTTATGTTATTTTTCTTGCCAGTTGCTATGTTCATGTTTACAGTCTCAGTTCTTTCTCATAAGATGCATAGGTCCAAATGAGGCTTTGAACTTTTCCCACACTGTTTCTTGAGCATAAGGTCTGTCCTAATGGCCTTTCCTGTCCCAGGTGCATATGTCAAGTTCCTTCAGAAAACATCCAGTCCTTCTTCCATTCACTGGAAAGACTGTAATTTATTTTTTTTCTATAGCCTCTAAAATGTTAATGAGACTCTTATCAACCCATGGGTTATAATTCTGAACTTCGGATATTCCTCAATAATTCAGCCTATGTCACTAATCATGACCTTCTGGAAACTGCACAACATCACAACAGTCAAGAGCAGGGAAAGCCGTAGGAAAGTGGACTAAAAAAGCCATCACCATCAGGTGAGAGAAAATCTAAGCCTGCCTTTACTTTGCTAATCCTTTAAATTCTTGGATCAATTTTCAATAATCTTTTTCACACTTCTGATATGTTCACAGGGATCTGCTTTTCAGAAGGCCTTGGCATCCAAAGCTTGCTTCAAATTCAGCCAGTGTTAAAATTGCATGTTCATTATTTTAAATTTACCCGAATGCACCGCTTTCCTATTCTGGTACCACCTACAATTTTGAAACTGTGTGACAGCTCTTTTTTTTTTTTTTTTTTTTTTTTTCTTTTCTCTGCAGCAGAAGATCCAAAGAGGGCCTTTTCACTCCTTAGTTGATACATATATATGGGTGTGCTTATGCATGAAGATGTGTGTAGATGCTCTTTGTGAATAGCTTTTATTTTCTGTCATTCCAAGGTCTGAGGCATGCAAATCATTGCTTAAAACTTGCAACCCACTGCAAAGAATGTGAACCACATAAAAAGCAAGATGAAGCGAAGATACTGTTATAAACTGTTGGAGAGATTTGAAAAAGGTAAGTTCTTTCTGGTTTACTAGATTTCCTTTGGTCTTTTTGTGATCCTCAGTAAAAAAAGTGAGAAACTAGGGGAAAAACTATTGCTGGAAACTTAACTTACATGGCCTACTAGGCAGAGCTTAATCCACCCAAGACTCCTTAAAAATCAGTGAGCCAATAAAGCTAAGTTAAATACTGGGAGTCCAGACACTTAAAGCTCCACTGAATCAGGAGTTTTACAGAATCTCAGTGGTAACATACATTTCCACACCTGGTGAAAATTTGTGTACAAAACTGACTCATGTTAGAGAGATAAGGCAGGGGAACAGATTCCTGCTGCTGGGATCCAGTTCTGTAATTTTCCTATTAATTTGTGTTTGTGGAGATGGGAGAAGTTCATATGTAACTAGAGAACCTGATGGGAGAATTTCCATATTATTTTGAAATTAACTCTGTCATTGTTGATTAATGCTTAGGTGTATTTTGTATAGAATAGATATGACCTGGAACAGAAGTAAATGAAAATATTCAGAACTGTTTATTTTAGTTTTTTAAATGAGAAAAAAATCTCAAATTGTTTTTTCCTCAAAGACTACACAAGTCCTCCATGAGTTAGGACCGACAAACTATTCAGCTTGTTATTTTTAGAAGGAACATGAAGGGCTGTATGGCTTGCTTTCCTTCTCTGTTTATTCTCTGAGATGGCCACTGATCTTTCTTTTTAGCTCAGTTGTAAACCCATTTATAACAGGGATCCTAATGAAGGTGGAGAACTGACTAATACTTTGCTGTGCATTCCTGAGATCACTTTGCTTGAAAAGAGCTTTGTTTGTTCATTCCCTGACCTTTGTTTGGTCCTCCAAAATATACTTCACCTGTCTCCTCAGGTTAGAGTGAACTCTTTCTTACACAATAGATTTATGTTTCTTCCAAAGTAAAATGGGATCCTAATTAGATTGGGGTCCCTTTGGTGTTATAGTACTACACAACATAAATAATAACAGTAACAGCTGAAAAGCAACAGTGATCCTGCATGTTCCTGCAAGATCCAGGCACTTATGATCTGATCTTGGACATGGGATGTACATAAATGCACTTTGGGTTTGATTCTAAGGTCAGTTACTCAACTGTAAATTAGATTTAACTCCACTGGATTTAAGAGAGCTGATATGGACATATACTTGAACAACTGAATCAGATTTTTTACGTTTTGTCTCAAATAGTTTGATTCAAAACTTTCCTGTGTTCACCACTAGGTCTTGTGGGGGTGAGGGAACTAATATTTTTAATTAATTTCTAAACAAGCCCTATACAGCTGCTAAAAAAAAAAAATACCAAGAACAAAAGCTCTATGTCAGTTAGTGTCTTGGAGGACAGATTTTCCAATCTCTCTGACATCCTAAAATAAAACAATAAATAGAGAGAATACGTTGGTCAGTGGCCCTTGCCCTGAACATACCTGGGGCACAGGCTCACTCAGCTCATCCGTCAAAGCTGAGCCACGCTCAGTCAGACCAGGTGGCTGCTGCCTCTACACTCTATTTGCACTTCACAGTGGGAAGAAAATGATCACAGTCCTTCCCAGTCCTTCCCTTCCCATGAAGGCATGGAAAATGTACTGCAAGCAAATTTCACCCCAAAAGGGGGAAGACGATGATTTGGAAAGGCATTAAATTCATTTCTTCACTCCCCAGAAGTCTTGTGTTTGCCATTTTCTCCAGTTACTGTGCAGAACATAACGCTTCTTTCCTCTACATTCCTCCTCTTCATTATGATTTCCCCACCCTTGTGAGACACAAAAACAGAGAGCCTATCATTAATCTTCTTTCCCAAAGTGTTTAGGTCTATGAGATCTGGCTTTAATTACCAGCCATGAGAAGAACTAATTACCCTGGCCTAAGAAAGACAGTATGGTGGAAGGGGGTGATGTTGTGAGGATCTGACAGCGCACATCTTAGCATATTAGATATTCCCATTGCTACTGCTGTGTCACTTGAGAAAAGAGATAAAAGGACAAGGAAGCAGGAGTTACTCCAAGTTTACAAATGCCTCAAAGATACCTCTGTGGGAATTGCAGTTTTCCTTGTGGGAGCAGTTCTTAGAGAGTGCAGAGCAAACAGATAGCACTTCAACAATAAATACGTAATGATAATGAGTCGATCAGTGACTCAAAGCTGAGCTATGCAAGCCTAGAATAAGCATTACAAATGTGTGAGTCTATAATTCTGAATCAAGGGACAAAATATTTCACTGCTTTAAATGTAAATAAGCTACTTATCTTTCCATCAGCTGAACCTGGATGTGGCCACATCACTTCTGAAAAGTTCTCATCCTCTGTGGAACTGGGTTAGTTCATAATACATTTAATATCTCAAAAATATACTCTTTTGCTTGAATAGTCTTCTTATTTAGCATGGAAGTCAGACTGGAACAGTGACTTACAAATAAGCACTCTACACTGCATGGAGCTACAGCTTGTTGAAGTTAAAGCACTTCAATATTTCAACCAATAAAATATGTTGCTTCTCTGATCCTTCTATGTACCTAAATTAATTGACTGGGTGCTTTAATATATCGAGCATAACACAGAAATAGCATTTAAAGGGAAGGATGTGTATGGCAACTTTATGTTACTCAGTAACTGGGACAATAACATTAAAAATGATAAGTGAAATGGGAGCCATTCCAGGAAAAATACATACTGTCTGAGCTTGCAACATAAAACATCTTGCACAAGGCCTCAAAAGGCTGAATAGGTCAAGACCAGAAAAAAGCTCAGAACTTCTCAGGAGAATCTGTCATTTAGTTGTTGGGTTTTTTTCTGGCTGAGAACTGTGGCATAATGCATCTGGCACAGATGTGGCAGGATATGAAGCTCCTGTCCAACAAGCCACCAGCTGTGCCTCATCTTTCCCTGTTCTCATAGCCTGGGCTGCATCATCCTTTGCTATACTCCCAGTGTACTCAGCAGTTCTCCCTTAACTGGGCAATCTGTAGCAGGTCGTTACCGGTGCTTGGCCGACACTACGCTGGCAGTTATCATCAGTCATCCCACTCTACTTTGTGGTTTTAAAGCATCCAAAGCGGTCTGAAACACAGAGTTAGCTAGCTAGGGTTCCAAAAGCAATGCCTCTCTGCTATTGTGCTGCTCTGGCTGGTTTAATAAATGCTTCTTCCTACCCAGTTTTAATGTTGACTCTTGAAAAACAGTAGCTTTTTATTGCCCAGAACAGTCTGCAGCAAGCCCTTTGCTCCTGAGTACAATCACTGCAGAAGCTATATTGCTGTGCCATCACATCCAAAGCACTGGATCACCTTAACTTCTACATATTTTGTGATACATTGCTAAGTACTGCAAGGATTTTAATGTTTATTTACTTCAGTAGGATTTTGTTCCTCTTACTATGATTCCTGACTCAATCTATGATGTAAGATCAATCATCTTTAATTGTCCCAGCTATGACAATTACATTATGACAATTAGGAACATAGTGCCTATCTGGTGAATACCATTATCCTTGCCTTTCTTTGGGGCCTGACTTTAATTGATTCCATTAGAAGGCCTAGCCTTTGGAAGCTGCAGTTCAGGGTCAGTAGCATTTCCACATCATTTTATTGGTTTGGAAAGGGTAGTAGAGGGAGAGCTTGTATGACAAAGTATCCTATGTTTTTTATACATCATGGGGAAAAAAGTTGTGTCATCAAGGTTCTTAGTCTGAAATTGTTCTGGGTTTTGTTTTTTAAATACACCTTAGCGGCTCAGGTTGCAGAGAGAAACTATTTTCAGTTTTCTTGAATGCCTCCAGACATTATACCTTCTGGGTGACAGACAAATTGTGTTGAAGAGCTGCTGTGTCAACAGTTTGTGTTGCAGCTGACTCATCGTGACTTTCATGCACGCATGAAAGTAAACAGAGAAATTTGTTTTGATTTGCTGAGTGCTATGCAATCCTTCATCCATCTGGAATCGTCATCCATCTGAAGTCACCTACAATAAATACATTAAGTAACACATTATCTAATGCTTCTCCAAGTCTTATCAATAATGAATGCTGCAAGTATTTGTATATTCAGGTTGCTGCTCAACGTTGTGTGACAAAGCAGAATCAAATTACTCTGCCATGACTAGCCTGTGAGGGACCCAAGGCAGTAAGGGATGCAGGCTGTGCACTGGCAGAAAGGAATGCCTGTGGCACTGAGCTCCACAGCCTCCACATTGGCTATAGGCAAGCATTTCTTTTCTGCATGGGATGAAAGACTAAAAGAAGTTTTATGGCCTGTGTAATGTAGCAAGTAAACCTCTCTCATCATAATTGTGTTGAATTCCAGACTAGGGATTCCCAGTCTATGAATCCCAGCTAGTCTGTTTTCTCCCCTCCCTTTCATGGGACCAATGGTCACAGGGGGTGGTGAGTTTCACACACACAATCATTTCTTCAGTTCCTGTGCTTGAATTACAGAGAGGTGCAAAAATCCAACCCTTCCTGTCAGTCCAACTAGAACAACACAAGGAATATGTGTATACTAGGGAATGTGGTGCCTTGCAGCAGAAGGAACCACATTTGTATGGATCCATTAAAAATAAAGGGGCAAAGTAGGTTTGCAGGTGTTTGTCCAAAGCAGAGAAGGATGAAAGAGAGAAAGAAAGGGAAGGGAAGGATTCAAAACCCCCTTAAAGGATTAATGGAAAGTGAAGTGTTGTTTAGAACATTACATAAGATTTAAAAATCGGTGAACAGACAAATCAGCTAAAAGATTTATGAAAGGTTTCTTATAGAAACAGTTTGCAAATTATATTTAAAAAGGAAAGCAGCAGTACATGACAGAACCAGGAATGATTTAAGACAGTTTTCAGGTGGACTTTCTTCAACACTTAATTTAACTATTGCCCAACTTTTTAGCGTGTCTTCAAACAAAGCACAATAAGGAGTTTTGTTATTTTGAACTGGAAACAATGCTTTAAAACAGTGAGTTCTAATGCCTCAAAATTGAATTAGCTCCTCCATATTATATGATTAAATGTCAACAAAATCATTTTTGAACAAATAATAGGGCATATTACCACACCCTGTTCACACAATCTGTTCTAGAACAATTGTCTAATTGAAATGAGGAGTTACTCCAATAAAGATCCTCAGCAATTTGGTCAGGTGATTTTCATGCAATATTAACAGGGTTGTCACAGCAGACAGAGTGGGTAACTGCTTAATAAATATGTGTAAGAAATAAAATAGCAATTATAGCAATTAATAGCTATGAAAAAATTAAAAGGTCTATTTTCTGGGGGAAAAAAAACCACAAACAACTAGAAGATGATGTAGATAATTAATTTTAAATGTATGTAGTATTTTTCACCCTAGCAGGTTCTTAGCTGGTATAAACAGGCTCACTGAAATGCATATTATGTATGTAGTAGGGGAAAGACAGAGCAGCTGTTTAATGCTCTGCAGCAATGCTGGACAACATGGTTTTGGACAGGAAATTAAGAACACCCTTTCTCTGTGGAAACAAGTGGGGAGTTTAAGAAGGCAGAATGTTTTTACCCACGCTGATTTTGGGCCAGATCATCAGTTTGAAGACCCCTGCTCTCACAAATTTGACATGAGAATCTAAAAATACTATAGGCAGCAATGCTATATCTCTCTTTGTAAGAAAACTATGCAAAGTTCCTGCAAATACCAGTCACCCAAGGATCTGTAGGGATTGGAAAAAAGGGTCCCAGAAGGCCCAAATCCCACCACTCCGAGTTCTCTGATTTTCTTTGGGAAGATGCTGTTCAATCAAAATACCAACCTGAACTGCTAGTGCTCAAGTCCTGAAAATAGTGAGTTGTGAAAGAAGGGTTCACAGCACAAAGCAGTCGCATCACGTGGTACAGGAGCACTAAACAACAAAACCTCTTACTTTGGTCAGAGTAAATAGCTTGTAAATAGCTTGTAGATGTGTCTATGAATATTAAACTCATTCAAACAGCAGGGAGCAGGCAACCTACTGTTTGAAATAAGAATGTGTGCTTACAAATCATCCACTATTGAGGGACTTTCCCCATCAGACTGCAAGCCAGCAGGCAATCTAATTTTTATTTTAATGGTTCCTACAGTGTTGAACTGGCTTTCTTGCAAAATCCCATTCATTTCATCTCTGCCTGTTTTTGAAACACCACCCTAAGACCTTTCCTGCCCATAAGGTATCTGCAGAGTTACAACTGTGGTCGTATATTATTCAGATCCTAGGTTGCCTTTGTGGTGTTTTTTTTTTTTATTCTTAATTTTTATTTGTGGGGAGGTCTTATTATTTATGTAAATATTTTCTTTGCTTTAATATATTTTGTTTTATATTTGCCTTAGTACCATGCCACTAAGAACTAAAAAAAAAAAAAAAAAAAAAAAAAAGACTACTATGGTTTCTATGGTTTACTTACCACTGTTTGATATCCCACTATTTATTGAACTTCCCAGAGAACCTTGATAAACAATAGCATTCTGGGCCGCTAAAACATGGTATCTATTCCTACCATGGTAACCTTGCTGAAACATATTTTAATAGTATTGACCTAGGAAAAAAAAGCGTTTTACTTCTCAACTGACCAGACAAATTTCTCAAGAAGTCCTTTCCATTGGGTACAACAGGAATGGGACTACTACAAAGGAAAACACATTAGCTTTACTTGAGAATGTCTGTCTTTGTATGATTTATGGAAGTCCTACAGTATTTTATCACAGTTATTCTAAGTTAGCTGACTTGTTTTAAGGTTCTTTAAACAGCTTAAATATGAAAAGGGAAATGGGATTCATCATCTTCTTCCCAGAGTTCTCAGTCTATAGTTATATTAAAAGTAACATTTGTAATGCAAGTAGCCTACCACTTAGTTATGTTAACTGCTTTCTTGGCAAGGTCTGTTGTCATTTTCAGTGGTATCTTTTTATATCACCCCACAATCTGCTACCTTTCTATATACTTTATTCATTAAACATTATCTGTTACACGAGCCAGTCACCACTGAGTGTTCATTTGTGTATGAGAACTATTCTTTATGAGTATTTTAGTTAGGATGGATTTTTGGCTTAATCTTGTTACACTAATTTAATAAATAAATAAATAGATAGATAAATTTACATGTACAGTCGTGCAAAGCCTGTGTTTTGAATGTGCTTGACTGTGTGTCAAGATAAATGGCAAAATACAAACACTTCTAGTTAATATCAAGCTTTTAAGATGACATAGGTATTTTAGAGGCATTTTAATCTCCAGTTATTCTGCTGTGTTCTAGGTGGCAAAGGAATAATTGATTATAATACAAGATATAAAATTATGACAATGAAAATAATGCCTCTACTTGAAGTTACAAAACTTTGGAGATCTGCATTTTAGACCCACAATTGAATACTGTAGATAAAATTCCGAGTCTGTTCAAATCATTGAACGTTTTGTCACTGACCATTTGCTATGCAGCAAATATTTCACTCGTATAATTTATATGGTATCAAGGGGAGGAGGTAGAAAGAAGTGTTAGTAGCGTGTGGTGATGTTTTTCTTTGTTGCTGAGATTATTATATGGTATCAGATATATTTAAAGTCTACCTTCCAGAAGAAATTACAATAATTTGTGAAGTTTGGGAATACAAGGCATCCAGAATACAGTATAATATATAGGCTTTAATTTTCAAGGACATCTGGGCTTTCGTAGAGGAGATTCTGTAAAAGAAAGTTGACTCATCTTGACAAATATCAACTTCTGCTCTCCACTCTTTATCTTTACTTGCAGAACTCTTACCTTAAATGAGAAGGAACGTGTAGGCTGAAGATCACAGAACAATCTTCTAACAGTAAGATTTAATACCCTGTAAAACATCCTCTCAAGGAAGGTTGCAGGAGACCCATTGCTAGAGTAATTTAAAACTAAGCTGGAAAAAAACTTCATCTAATGCACTGTAGGGAACAATTCTGGATGAGTGAGGACTGTACTAGTTGAATCTTTCCCATTTCTAGCTTCTAGCT